>NW_012102077.1:3380540-3397305 GCF_000951045.1 Mandrillus leucophaeus | reverse complement strand
TGCAGCACACCAACATGGCACATGTATACATATGTAACAAACCTGCACATTGTGCACATGTACCCTAGAACTTAAAGTATAATAATAAAATAAAGAAATAAATAAATAAAAATTGAAATAGAAAAAAAAATGGTAACCTCTACTCTGCTTTCAGAGATTCTTCTGTGTCTTCAGTTTCTCAAAATAATCCTTATGCCAAGGCAGCATATTTGGGGGTGGCATGTTCTGGTCTCTTACACCAGTGTGAGTGCTCATCCTCATGGGACAGGCAGGGAGGTGGGGTTGGCCTTCCTTGTTGGCTGTAACCAACCTGTGTGGGACCATGCTGAGACCCCCAGAATTGGTATAAAGATTATCTTAAAGGGAACAGATTTGAACTGAAGAAGATGCAGAAATAAATCTTATCTCAACTTCCTTTATCTGACTAAAGCAGAGCCTCCAGAAAATACAGTGATGTTAACCCCCTTCACAGCAGATTTCCTGTGAATTCAGCTGCTTTGGGGACAGGCTGCTCATTTTCTTAGTATCAAAAATATAACTAGAACTCTTAACTGTCTGGCGGGTTCTCTTTGTTCACTGCACAAACAAAACCAACTCACTAAGACCACGGCATTGCAAAGGAGAAATAGCTTAATTGACATGAGGCCAACCATGCCATGTGGGAGATAGAGTCCTTACTCAAATCGATCTCCCCACAGAATTCAAAGACTAGGGTTTCTCAAGGACAATTTGGCAGGCAGGGGACAGAGGCTGCCGATCAGCTGGGGATGTAATCATAGGCATATGGAAAATTGTTCTTGTGTGTGCTAAGTTTGCTTCTGGGTGGAACCATTGGTTGGCCCAGATGGAAAAATGCAAAAACCTGAAAAGACATCTCAAAGGCCAGTCTTAGGTTCTATAAAAGTGATGTCTGCAGGAGTAATTAGTGAAGTTGCAAGTCTTGTGACCTCCAGAATAATGGTTGGTAATGGTTTATGTCAGAATTCAGGCTCCTCTCATCCTCTTAACCTGGTGGTCTTTTAGCTTTACAAAGGTGATGCAGTTTTGGGGAAGGGGTATTATCATTTAAACTGTAAACTAAATTTCTTCCAAAGTTAGCTTGCCGCAAGCTCAGGAGAGATTAAGGGAAGTTTGGAGATTAGAGGCAAGATGGGCATTGGTTAGATCAGATCTCTTTCACTGTCGTAATTTTCTCACTGGTATAATTTTTGCAATGGTGGTTTCAGAACCTTCCATACCTTTCCAATGAAGCGCTAAACCCCACCACCACCCTGCTCATACTTGTTAAATTTGTTATGTAAGCTTTTTATCTCTGGCTGTTGAGCAAGTTGCTCATCACTGAGTACTCCTGCATGTATGCAGTATGGGAGGAAATGCTTTCTCTCTACTCTTAGGTCCTGTAGCTGAGTCTGTGAAAACAGGCAGATTAACAGGAGAAAAAGTATGCAAATTTGTTACATGCACAGGGGCATCAGAGGGAAAAAAGGGGAATATCACTAAAACCCAGTTAGTCTAGTAGCTTATGTACCCTCTTCATAGGGGAGGGGATGGAGGAGGCAGCTTAGGGGAGAGTAGATGATGAATGGAAAAGATGAATGGGCCTTTGGAATAATAAGTGATAATCTGTGACTAAGTTTGTCTGAGTGTGGCATTGACTCCCTGACTCCCCTCCTGTGATAGAAGTTAATCTTCCCTGGGTGATGAAATTCCTGGGGAGGGGACTGATGACAGCTGACCTCCTTTCAGAGGATCTGTCTTTAGACACATAAGGGGAGCCCAGAGGAAGCCTCTGCCTACATCCACTGTCCCCCAAGTGCCCTCGGTATGAAATGTCAACACACTGAAGGGGCATATTTTACAGTGGCATTTCCTGAACTCCTTTAAAGCATAAGCAGACCTTTTTTTTTCCTGTTAATATGTCTATTGTCAGTTAATTTACAGGCCCCCAACCACTGAATTCAACTTGGCAGAGGAAAAGCTTTCCTCTCAACAACTTACTCATATAACCTGGTTTCTGAGCATTGGCTGCTGTTCTCACTGCATTTGCTGCAGAAGAATTGTTCAAGGGTGGTGTAACCTGTGTGGCAGAGGTACTTGGCAGCAATCACTTCAGCATACCCTCAGAATGTGCCTGTGATCTAAGAAGAATGTGTGTTCGGAGTTCTGAGCTAAGGAATCTGAAAGTGACCAACCTGGAGATTTATTCCTTACCTATGAAGGACATTTGAACCCCTGGCCCATTAGTTGGAAGGCAGGCTGTACAGAGGATTGAGGCCCTTTGTTTGCTAGGTGGAGGTTGCTAAATGAAAATGCTGTATAACCTGCATGATTTTTTTTTAACCCATGGTAGTGGTTTTCCTGTCCAGCCTGCCACTCTTGACATGACCTGTGTGTAAGTCCTCCATAAACCCTAAGTGTCGTTTGCTGGCCCTGAGTCTCTTCTAGGGTCTCCCGGACATAGTGCTGTCCCAGCAAAGTCAGTAGTGGTCTGGAATAACATAACTCAAGTTCAAATAAATCCAGAAAAAAGCGATGGGGCAACTCAAGATCCTTGGAACATGAGGGCTCTGCAATTGCCAACAATATTCACTGGCAGGTGCAGGTGAAGGATTTAAGAAGAGCAACTGAACTGGGAAGAGGCATTGACCTCTTCATTAGGAATGAGTGTAGGCAGTTTGTGGCAAGGTCTGTGGGGCAGGAGCAATCTAATCTTATGATTTTTTTTTTTTTTTTGAAACTGATCAGCAGAGCTGCCTTCCAAAGTAAGAACTTACTTTGAAGGAAAACTACCAAGCTTGAAATCACATTTGAGCAAAACAACAGAAACTAAGGATAAAAGAACATCCACATAAAAGCAGGGAAGGAGAACACAGCCAGAAAATCTTAGCAATAAGCAGCCACATGTTTTTGTAGTTTTGTAAACTGAAATTTTTATTGAGATCATTTTAAATGCACATGCAATTATAAGGAATAATACAGAGGAATCTTGTATATACTTTGCCCAGTTTCTCCTGATGGTAACATTTTGTACAACTGTAATATAATATCAGAACCAGCAGAACCAAGATGTTAACATTGATACAATCCACAAATCTCATTTAGATTGTTTTCCAGTTCTACATGTATTCATTTATGTGTGTGCACACTTACTTGGTACAGGTTTATCACCTGTATATATTTGTGTACTCACTACCACAGCCAGTGATACTGAACAATTGTAATACTACAATGATCTTTCTTGTTGCCTTTTTATAACCATATCTATCTATCCTAGCCTCGTCTTCATCTCTATGATGCTACCCTTTCAAAAATGGCATATAATTGAAATAAAATCATACAGTAAGTAAACTTTCATGATTGGATTTTTTTCACTCAGTCTAATTGCCCGAGATTCATCTAGGTTGTGTGCATCAATAACAGTCCATTCCTTTATTTCTTTTTTTTTCTTTTTGAGATAGGCTCTCACTCTGTCACTCAAGCTGAAGAGCAGTCAGGTGATCATAGCTCACAGCAGTCGCCAACTCCAGGGCTCAAGCCATCCTCCTGCCTCAGCCTCCTGAGTAGCTAGGACTACAAATGTGCTACCACTCCGAGTTAATTTTTTTATTTTTATTTTCGTAGATATGAGGCCTCACTATATTTTCAAGGCTGATCTTGAACTCCTGGCCTCAAGTGGTCCTCCCATCTTGGCCTCTTAAAGTACAGGGATTACAGGTGTGAACCACCACACCTGGCCAATGATATGTTCCTTTTTGTAGGTAAGTCATATTTTATCATATGGATGTACCATGGTTTGTCTAACCACTTATCTGTTGAGAGATAGCTGGGCTGTTTCCAGTTTTTGTCGATTACAAATAAAGCTACTGTAAACATTCCTGTTCTAGTTTTTGTGTGAACCTATCTTTACATCTCTGGACTACATGCCCTGGAGTGAAATTGCGGGATTGTATTGTAGTTGTATGTTTAGTCTTACGAGAAACTGACAAGTGTTTTCCAGAGTGGCTGTACCATTTGACATTCCCACCAGCAATGTGTCAGTGATGTAGTTTCTCTACGTTCTTGGCAGTATTTGATGTTGTCTTTAATGCTTTTAAACTATGCAAACAGCAGAAAAAGAAGCTCTGTGAACTTAGCTTCTTTTAAATGTTTTTTCCCTCATAAAGAGGAACACTAATTTCATGTAAAACATGAAATGTAATCTCACATAAAAATGACCGAAAGAAAACCATCAAGGTTAAATTTCTCACAAAGTTGCTATAAGAATAAAAGAGAATAACAAACTGAGAAACAGTCCTACAAACAGCCAAAGCGTACCAGAAAGTGCCCATAAAACAGACAGAAACTAAAATTTTTAAAATTAATAATTAAAAAATTTTAAGAATATGATAAAACACAGGAAATAGAAATATAAATAGGATTAGAAAACTCAGAAATAATGTAACAGAATTCGAGGAATAATTAGAAATACAAAAAAGAAAAAAATATGAAAAGTAAATAAACTAGGCTGGATGTTGTGGCTCACACCTGTAATCCCTGCACTTTGGGAGGCCAAGGCGAAAGGATTGTTTGAGGTCAGGAGTTTGAGACCAGCCTGGGCAACATGGTAAAACCTTGTCTCTACAAAAAAAGAAATTAAAAGTATTTAAATAAACTAAAGGGAACATGTGCTGTGTTCACTGAAAAGGCCTTATGGTGTACTGCTGATGGCAGCAGCTGTCCCAGACAGCCTGCCACTGCCATGATGCTGGCTGCAGCAGGGAGGCATGGCCAGGGCTGCACACTGCGTGGAGCCAGTGGGAGCCAGTGGTAAGTGGGAGCCCCACCCCTTCTGAATTGGGTGGAAGGTCCCTGGGTACAGCTGCAGCCAGCAAAACTGCAGGTGCAGACTCAGGGTTCCTGCTGCACAGAGCAGGTGGGAATCCTACTACCCTTGCCACCTTGGCCCTGGGCGCAGCTGCAGCCATCAAAACTGCACGTGCAGACTCAGGGTTCCTGCTCCACAGACCAGTTGGGAATCCTGCTACCCCTGCCAACTTGGCCCTGGGCGCAGCTACAACCACCCAAATCACAGCTGCAGACTCAGGCATTCTTGCACTCTTGGGGGCCCAGGAAGGCCCCCATATGCCCTCTCAGACTCAGAAGTACCTGCTACCACTGCCTGGGGTCTCCCTGCTGTCGGCACCCACTCTAATTTGGGAGCAAAACTGAGGCTGAGCCCAGGTGCCATGAACAGAGCAGGAGGCAGACAGGTTACTGGGTCGAAGGGGGTGGGTCCCCAGTGAGGCCACACCTTCAAGCCAGGGAGAGCCTGAAGGCTGGAGGCTGGGCTACCAGACCCACCCACTGGAGTGGGAACCTGTGGGGCCTTTCCTTGGCCCACACATGGCCTCCCATGGACCAATTGGCACACATTTCCTCCCCTCTGAGGCCCATAAAAGTCCCTGGTTCAGCCAGAGCTGAGCAGACCTTGGGAGGACAAGCTGCAGGGAGAGCTACCCTCTCCAGGGCCTCCTCTCTCCTGAGAGCTGAACACTCACCAGGATGAGTGTTGGCAGAGAGGAGCCACCCACTCCAGGGCCTCCTCTCTGTTGAGAGCTGCAGAGATGACCAGCGACCTGCCTGCAGAGAGGAGCCACCCACTCCAGGGCCTCCTCTCTGCTGAGCACTGAACACTGATGGGACAACCTGGCTACAGAGAGGAGCTACCCACTGTGGGTCTCCTCTGGGCTGTTCTAACACTCAATAAAGCTCCATCTTGCTCACCCTCCACTTGTCTGTGTACCTCATTCTTCCTGGGTTCAGAACAAGAACTCAAGCAAAGGCACCAAGCAAATGGCCACAGAGCTTTCTGGCCATAAAAGCGACACCCCAAAGATCCCTTGACACTGTTACTTTGGCAGCCTCCAATAAATGACACCTTCCTGCTTTTGTGTAGCTCCCACCCACACTGACTCTGGACAGGACAGTTTGGACAGACAGTGAGACACGAGGAATTGAGATGCAAGCAGAGGCTTCATAATGACTTGCACATTGAGGCTTGTCCCCTTAGAATGCTGGCTTTTAGGATACTCCCTGTTAGAATCAATCCCAGGGCCATTTTGTGGGAAGCCCTACTTAGCCATGTGGACAGCCATGCAGCGAGAGATCGAAACCCTTGGGGGCCAGCCTCAGCTGAGCTTCCTGATGACAGCAGCAATGTGCCAGCCATGTGGGTGACCTTTCAGCCCTAGTGGAGCTGCCCCAGCTGACAACATGTGGAACAGGCATTCACAGTCACAATTGGGAAAATGGGGACACTAGATATTTGGTGATTTTAACAAATACTTTCTTCCTAAGACCAGGAATATGCATGGGAAGTAGATTCAGTCTCACCATTTCTATTTAACATTTTACTGGAAGTTCTTGCTCTGTGATAGAACAAGATAAAAGAATAAAAGACATTCCAATTGGAAAGAAAGAAGCAATATTGTCTATGTATGTATTTGATGTGATCTTCTATGTAAAAATCTATAAAAAAATCTATGGACTCTGCAAAAAACTAAAACTAATAAGATTTAGCACGATTGTAGGATTTGAGAGCAATATACAAAAATTAATTGTATTTTCATATGTTTGCAATGAACCAAGAGAAATTGAATTTGAAAATAAGATCATTTATAATAGCATCATAAATATGAAGTACTTGGCATACATCTCGCAACAAATGTGCAAGACCTGTGTACTTAAAACTACAAAATGGTGACAAAAATTAAAGAAGACCTAAATAAATGAATATATATAGCATGTGCATAGATCAGAAGATTCTATTGTATAGATGTCAGTTATCTCCACAATAATTTATAGATTCAAAGTAATTCCAATACAAATCCAAGCAGGACTTTTTAAAAAAAGAAATTGGCAGGCTTATTTTAATATGTGTATGGAAACGTAATGAGTAAAGAATAGCCAAAACAAATTTGAAAGACAGGAATAAAATTGGGAGCCTTATACTGCTGGACTACAATAATCAAGATAATGTAACATTAGCATCAAGACAGATAAATAGGTCAATGGAACAAAAAAGTAAATTTAAGAAAGATACTACACATATGATTAATTAATGTTTAACAAAAGTACAAAAACAGTATAAAATGTCTAGTTTTTAACAGATGGTGAAATAACAATTCAATATCCATATGCAAAAATTTATTTTGACCCAGACTTCATGTAATGTACAAAAATTAACTCAAATGGAATATAGAAATTCTATATCAGGTAAAAACTTGGTATCCAGAGTATATTTTAAAACTCTGATAACTCAATAATGAGGAAAAAAATTTAAAAGGAAATGGGCAAATGATTTAACAGACAGTTCTTCAAAGAAGAAATACAGATGGCAATTAAGCTTATAAAAAGGTGTTCAACATTATTAGTCATTTGGGAATAATGTATATGTTCATTATATTGACTATGGAGATGATTTCTCAGATATATAGTCACTAATTAGGGGATTTATAGATTAAATGCTATTTTTGAAGAAAAAATGTTGCAAATCAATGACTTTATTTTCTGCCTTCAGAAGCTAGAAAAAGAAGAGCAAATTATACTCAAAAATAAGTGTGTGTGTTTCAATATACATATCTATATATCTATAGTTATCTACTTAAAAATTATATGCTTTAATCATGTGAAGCTTATTGTTTACCAATTATAACTGGATGGTATGGAAAAGGGAATAATTGTCACTTACTGTAGCCTGTAACTTGTTTAGTAGTCATAAAAATCCTTTGAAGCCATTTGCTTTTCATTGTCATGTTTTTATTTAAGAGAAAGTTGTTTTTATTTAAGAGAAAGTAGTTTTTTCTTTTTAACCTGGAGGGAAATATCTCAGCTTGTCGTCTAGTTTTATTCTATGAATTGAATGAGTCCGAAGCAACTTCATTTACATTTTAATTAAGTCACTGGTATTTCTTGAACACCTATAATTTATTATGAGGGCGATTCCCAAGACGTGTCAGACTTCTGTCTCTTTCTAAGCTTTAGTGTCTGAGCAAACACCACAATAAGCAAGTGCTTTGAAACAATGCAAAGCAGTGATGCTCAGGCCAAATGAGTGGTGGAAAAATAACATCTTTTTGAGCTTAGGAAAAGCCAGAATCTGGCCTTGGACTGAAGCCTGAGGGAGAAGATGTGCCTTCGGTTATGCCTCACATACTGGCTAGAATCTGCCTGACTGGAGAACATTCAGGTGAAAGGGAGGGCATTCATGGTAAGGGGACATGGAGAATCTGGAACACAGGCTAGTTGACTGAAAAGGAGATTTCATGTTTGGGAATAATGCTTAAGCTGTCCCAGCTAATGGATGCATTATCTTTTCCACACTATTGCCAACACAACACATACACATATATAGAGAGAGTGAAAGCAGGCTGCATGGGATGGCGGGGGCGGGGGGATAGTGGGAGAGAGAGGAAAATGCCATCTTCTTTTCAAGGTATTTAGTTTGTTGATTAGTCATATTCTCACCGAACACTTACAACTTCCTTCCGGTACTTTCTCGAAACCCAGTAACATGAAAACAAACACGTAAGTCAATTTTGCCCCAACTCAGTGCTGCCTCACCTTCAAAAAAAGAAAAAAAAAAATACCATTCCTCCTGTGTGTTCCTCCTTTGTGCACAACTTGGAAGATTCTAAGTTTTAGAAGAAACATAACATGTTTTTAACCTCTTTCACTTCACTTTCCATTCATGGCAACTAGTATAGCCTTTGCCAGGCCAGACAGTGCTGTTTTCCAAGTGGAGACAGTTAACTGGGTCATCAGCTTCCAAAGAAAATCAAGCTTGGATTTAAGTGTGCAGGGGCCACCTTGCCAGCAAGAGAAGTCAGACTTAGAGTGACAAGATCCACTTAGGGCAGTAGTATGTTTATTCTCAGGGGGTCTTCAGATTAATAAGCTGTCAAGGAGTGAGTTGTATGTAAGGTATAGATTGCCCAGAAGAAAGAACACAATCCAAAGTAGATTTGTTGCAGCTCTCTCCACTCCCCTTCCTTATCATCCTCTGTTCCTCCTGGGGTTTGAAGACCATGGGTTTGGGGAAAGATCACTTGCTGTTGGGCATTTGTGAGACTATTTAGTGGCTTCCATTGATCTTTGGATACAGTCTAAATGGAACACAAGCTCTTGCAGGGCTGTGCCCATGCCCTGAGTATCAGCCTTCTCTTGTGTCTCTGTCCCAGTCTGCATTTGGCTCCAGAAATGTTGGCTGTCTCTTTGTTCTTATTCTCCAAACAAGCTCCTTTCTGTCTCAAGCCTTTTGTAGATGCTGTTCTAACTGTGTAGAATGCTGACTCTCCCCTTCCTATCCCCGTTCTCTTGCCTGAATAACTCCTATTCATCTTTCAAGTCTCCATTTAAATCAATTTTCCTTGGGAAAATCTTTTCTGATTTCCAAAGGAGGTTTGGCATCTCTGTTATATACTTTGAGGACACCCTGTACTCTTAATTCTTGGTATATTATCCAATATCATAATTAACTAAATGCCTGTCTCCCCATTAGACCATCAGTTTCTTGAGAGACAAGGATCAAGTCTGTCTTATTCACTGTGATATGTCTAGTATCTAGTATAGAGCTTGGCTCATAGTAGAAATTCAAATGACTATTAAATTAATGACTGAGTAAATAATTGAATGAATGAAACTTGAAATACATCTCAAGCAAAAACGTAAGTGGCTGTTTCATGTTCACTGAACTTTCAGAAAGTGCTGATAAAACATTGTTTTCTTAACCGTGCTTTTAATTCTTCACTACTTAAAAGTGTCTTTCAGACTTGTACAAAATTGTTTTAGTAATTAGGACCAGAGATAATAAATAGTATTGCAAAGTCGAATAAGCAAATTAAGTTCTGGATCCTGGATTTTACACCTTTCTAACGGGAATTAAACCACTCTAGCTTCCTATTTCACAAGCACCTATTATAAACAGTACGCATTGTTTGTGATTTGCTCTGATTCCAACTTCCTTTGTGTGTCAAATGGAGAGACTGTGGTGACATCTTGCTTTTGGGAAAACTGCAGCTGCTCTAAACTACTCCTCATTAGGTCCGTGGCTCCTCTCACCCCATGTCCTCTGGAGTAGCCACTGGCTGAGGCAGTTTCTCTGACAAGTCCAGAAAGAAGTCTAGAAAGAAGAAGCAATGCCAGGTGGTTATACAGGGCTTTGAGAGCTTTTTCCTCTAGGGAACAAGTGGTTGCACCAATATTCAGAGATTTCAAGGTCAAAGAAAGCCAACTTTGGGAATGGAAATGCGTGTCAGCCTTGCCTTGCTTTTTTGCACTTTGAGACATGATTTCTTCTCTTAATGAAGATTGTCTTCAAAGGTCATTTTGCCTGCGCTTCTCCTGGCTAAACCGTTTATGAAGAAGCATATTGTTGTTTGCCATTGGAATCTAACTTGCCAGTAACAGTTCTAGTCTCATACACCTCAAGGGACAATTGATGTCATCACGTGTTTCTCTTCCATTTTTCTGCTCTGAAGATTCAACATTTTCCTCCGAGCCCCTGCCATCCTATGCTGTCTGTTTCCTCTTCGTGAGAGGCGAGGACACTTCCTCCAGTTTTCAGGGGCATCAATTATCTGTGCAGGATCCACCTTTCTCGTGAGGAGCATGCACTTCTGGCTCTTGCCTGATCTCTTCAGAGTAGGTATGCATTGAGGATGCTCTGCAAGATGCCAAGCCCGTTTCAAATACTATGTGTGTGAGACACAGTATTGAACTATCTTAAGTGAACCATCCATATACGATTTCATTTTGGACAATCATCTTAAAGGAATGGGTTTTTATTGCCCTAACACATAATTTGTATGATGGTAATGATGATGATAATGATATTTGTTATTCATTGCTTGAGTGTATGCTGTTATGGAAGACAGTATCTTGTGCTTGACAGGGAAAAACAATTGATACATTCATTAATTAGGATCCTGCTTAACCTTCTGTTATGAAGCATGATGAATTGTTTTAGGCAGAATGTTGTGTTTTGATAGAAGCATAGTGGGATAATAAAAATATGACTGGATATTTGTGTTTAGTTTTATTTTACATTTTAAAATTTGCTTTATGATGAGGTAATCTAGTAAAATAGTTCAAAAATGAAACAACATTGGAAAGACATATTACAGGCTCACCATTATCCCAGATAGTTCAGTTTTTTCACCCTTCTTGTCATGAGTAACCACATTTGTCAGTTTATTCTACACTCTGTAGAGTCTCTTAATACCTATGATTTTGTTTCCGTAACATCCAGTATGAATATCACAGGAGAGGCAGACTGAGCCCCGTTTTCTAAACTAACCTTTATCGTCAAAGCAGAAGGCTTAACTTAAACTAGTTAATGGTTATCCTTCCCAAGACATGTATAATGATAAATTTTATGTGATATAATTTATTTGTTTCCTTCTCTTATTCTAAATCGAATTGGTACTTCATTTTTAGCTACAAAATAGATATCCACATTAATACACAAAGAGAAATACATTACCTTTTTAATTTTGTTTATTTATTTGAAATGGAGTTTTGTTCTTGTTGCCCAGGCTGAAGAGCAATGGCATGACCTTGGTTCACTGCAACCTCTGCTTCCTGGGTTCAAGCTATTCTCCTGCCTCAGTCTCCCAACTAGCTGGGATTACAGGCATGTGCCACACCCAGCAAATTTTGTATTTTTAGTAGAGACAGGGTTTCAACAATGTTGGTCAGGTTGGTCGTGAACTCCTCACCTCAGGTGATCCACCTGCCTTGGCCTCCCAAAGTGCTGGGATTACCGGTGTGTGTGAGCCACCACGCCTGGCCACCTTTTTTAATTGACATATATTTTGTCACTTGAAGGCATAATGAAAGCCAGTCAATGCAGTGACAGTATTATATGTCCTAAAGACATTCAACAAAGATGAAATAACTGACTAATAAGAACCAGATCTGTTTGAATAAACATGAGTATGTATATTTTTGACTTTAGATGAAATTTGATGCAGATGTTGTCATGTAAATGTGTGGGTGTGACAGGAAAGCAAATTACAGTAATATTCTTTCAAACATGTTTCACTGGGGACCAAGTGCATGTATGTATGTCAAGGTGTCTCTTTAGAAACCGAAACCATGGTTGTCAAGATAAAGTCTATGTATCCCCATAGCTGTGTGTCATTCAGTTTCATTATTCTTCAAGGCTCTGTCAGTTATTTTTATATTTTCTTTGTAATCAGTCTCTTCTCCTTCACTAATATATAGGCCTAAAAAATGCCCCAATATCTCTTCTATAAAAAAATTGAATCAAAATCTTGCTTCTTATATACTGCCTCTTAGGTTAACATGTTCTCTCCCTTCTCGAGTTCCCTGCAAACTTCTCTAGAAGCCATTGACTTCATTTGTGAAAGTCCAATTTATTCTTCATTCCTTACAGTCTGGCTTTTGTTCCTGTCACTCTGTAGAATTTATATTCTAAGGAGTCATCTATAGTTCTACTGCCAGACCTAGACACTTCCCTTGTCATTGTCAACTGACTTCCTTTCCTTGTAGACACTTTCTGTCTCTGACGTTGATAACTTCCACATATTCTACAGCTTCTTTGAAGTTTTTTCAGTGGATTTTCCTCCACCGTCTCTTTTCTAAATTAACCTATCCACAAAGGTCAATTTTGTCCCACATTTCTCTCTCACCATTATTTCTTCCTTGGTTATCTTAATTAGCTGTCACTTCCATGGACACAGCCCTAAAATCTACGTTTGTGATCTCTGACCTCTCTCCCAAACTCCTATTATCTTATCATCATGTGGATGTTTCTCTACAACTTTGGTCAATTTATTGAAAATAAGCCTATCATCTTACATAACACGGAATCTCTTCCAGTATATTCTGGCTCATTAATATTTTTTAATATTTTGTTTTTAGAGATAGGGCCTCACTCTGTTGTTGAGGCTGGAGTGCAGTGGCACAGTCATAGCTCGCTCCAACTCGTGGACTCAAGCATTCCTGCTGCCCCAGCCCCCCAGGTAGCTGAGAACACAGGCCTGCACCACCACGTCCAGCTAATTAATTCTTTTTTACTTTTTTTCATAGAGGCAGGGGTCTCCTTGTGGTGCCCAGGTTGGTCTTAAACTCCTGGCCTCAAGTGATTCCCTTGCCTTAGCCTCCCAAAGCACTGGGATTTCAGGTTTGAACCACCACACCCCGTATATTTTCTAGTTTTATTTATGCAGAATTATCCTTTCATGTAGACTTGAAGTCAATTTACAGATGTTTCTTTCTCCTTTGTCCTTTCTTTGCATTACTAACCTTGTTGAATCACTCATCGTCTCTTATCTGAATTATTTCTGTTTTCTCTCCCTGAAACACTTGCCTGTCCTTCCTGAATTACTGTAGGAATGACTGCTCTCTCAATACCAATCATTTCCTCATTCTAAAGTATTTCTATCCAATTCTTCCAGAGAAATCTTCTTAAACCTAGCCTCTTGAATCTTAATTTTTTTCTCAAATGTTTTTCCAATGTCTACCAAATAAAGTCCAAACTTCTTATCAGAGCTTTTGCTTTTATTCATTCATTCATTCATTGAGCAAACATTTGCTGAGTCCCTATTATTTGGTAGACATTATGTGAGGCATTGGCTACAGATACATCATGTATTTCACGTTCTCATAGGAGAAGCAACCAAAGGAGCATTTCCAAGATGGTAGGTAGTGTTGTGATGGAGGTCTAGGATGCAGGATGCAAGCACACATGACTCTCTTTTGGTAAGAAGTGGAGGCACCATCTACTGCAGGGGGTGATAGGATCTTGGCAACCACTTTAGATACACAGAGCAGGGCTGGAGAGGATGGCGCCTTTGAGGACCACCATGAGAGATGCAGGATGGACATGTAAGGGGGTCCCTAATTCAGGGTCAGGGAGATTTCCTGCAGGAAATTACATTCACAGGGATAGATAAATTCTAAGTAAAATTTAGATATGGAAGGAAGGGGGAAAATGAGTTTCCAGGTAGAAGCAACAGGATGGCTTTTGAAGGCTTGCTGGGATCTGGCCTTATTCTACTTTTTCAGCTGAATCTTTCATTGGGTCTTTGACGTCACCCTACACCCCACCCAAACCAGACAGCTCCAGGTGCTTTCCTGCCTCTGGGCATTTCCTCCAGCCTTTCTGAACGCGCTCTGTTTTCTGCCTGTTCAGATCCTGCCTGTCCTTTAAGACTCAGCTCTAGTACATCTAACATGAAGTGTTCTCATTTCTTAGGCTGGAAAAAAATGTTTTCCTTCTCTGTGCTTTTGTAGCATTTTGTTTGTACATTTCTTATACCATATATGCCTCGTATTATTGTCATATCAGTTTCCTATACTTTTTTTTTCTTTTTTGAGACAAAGTCTCACTTGGTCACCCAATCTGGAGTGCAGTGACTTAGTCTTGGCTCACTGTAGCCTCTGCCTCCTGGGTTCAAGCAATTCTCTTGCCTCAGCCTTCTAAGTAGCTGGGACTACAGGCGCGCGCTACCACAACTGGCTAAATTTTGTATTTTTAGTAGAGACAGGATTTCACCATGTTGGCTAGGCTGGTCTTGAACTCCTGGTTTCAAGTGATCCACTTGCCTCGGCCTCCCAAAGTTCTGGGATTACAGGTGTGAGCCACCACACCGGGCCAGTTTTCTGTTCCCTTTTTTTTTTTAAAGTCTCTACAAGCTCCTCAAGGAAGGGGACCATCTTTTTTGTTTCGTTCACCTCTGGATCTTAGCATTGCGTATTACAGCCCACTGCAGGGTGAGAAGTTTAGGGTTTTTCAGGCACTGGAGCCAGAAAGTCTTCCAGGATTAGGGTGAAGTTGAAATCTTCCAAGAGCAGGGCAGGGCAACCTGAAAGCAAAGACTGGGTCTGCAGCAGGGGAAGGATATAGCTGGGAGGTGAGTGTCGGGAATAGACTTTTATCAAGCACACATTACATACCTCACTTAATCTGCACAGCATTCTTTAGTGGGGAAGAATTGTTATCCTCATTTTATAGATGCGGTCGGGGAGATATAGAAACTTATGTATGGTCATATAAGCATTAAATGGAAGAGCCAACATTTCAGCTCATTACTTCCAATGATTCCGCGCTCAGCTCTTTGTCTATGCCTTCCTCACCCTGAGGGTTGGAATGCCATGGAGGCTCTGAAAGGAACCAGGAAATACACAGCAGAAATTCAGAATACACCCAGGTCAGAAGGAGAAATCTAGAGCCTCATACATCTCAGTGATGTCAGCAGCAGGTGCAGAGAGGAGAGAGGAATGAGTGTCTGGGGTTGAGGTCAATACTTCTCTGCAGGAAATAGGGTGAGGCAAGAGGGGCCCAGGGCACAGTATTTAAAGAAGCACTGTCAGGAACAGATGCATGTGCTAGCACCCAGCCCAGCACAAATCTAGATGCATAGCACATACTCAAGAAATGCTTTTCTAGTTAAACTGATTTGACACCTGGACAGTGTTCCATATTGTCTCTGCCTGGCTTCTGTAGATCATACATTTTCAAGTATGGGTGACACTTGCACTTGCAAATTAGCTAAGAAAATAAACTTTTTAAAACTATATTGAGTTGTTATTTAATTAATATAATTAATGTATATCAAGTATGAAATATATATCCACAAATTATATATAATAGCTATAATAATATAAAGGTGAGTCAGCACTTTTTGATAGTGGAGAGGTAAAATAAATCAGCATTTTTCAAAATGGGCTGGTGGTGTGGGCATATTAGAATCTCTTGGGAGACTCTTTCAAGTTCAGTGTGCTTGTCTTCTCTATCCATCCATGCCAAGGTTATAAAATGCCCCTCTAAGCATACATCGCTCTCTTTGGTAAGAATTGGAGGTACCATGTACTGTAGAGGGTGATGGGAGCTTGGCAACAGCTTTAGATATACACAGCTGGAACTGGAGAGGGTGGTGCCTTTGAGACCATTGTGGGAGAGAAAGCAGAAGTTGATGAGGGAAGGGCTTTACAGAAGTCTATGGAACTGAGTCTTACAGGGCATGTAGGATTTCCTCAGCCAAGGCGAGAGTTTGTGGAAGTACCATGAATAGAAGGCTCTGTCCTTTGTCCAGTTGGTTGCCAATAATTAAATTCAGAATACTGTGAGTCAAAAAAAGAATTTTTCTGACTCTGCTATAGGCCAAGTTGTTTTCCAGCCTTCTATTATTATACCAGGTGGCTTATTACTGTTAATCTATTAATAATTATGACAATAAGAATGTTACCAGTTCAGCAAATGAGCTAGGCTCCTTGCTAGGTAATTTATTGCATTATCTCAAACTCCTGTAATAATTGGATGAGGCAATTAGCATTACATCTTTTTAGATGGCTTAGAATTTCCAGATTACTGGTGGCCACACACACTGTTCTCTCTATATTTTTGGACTTGGCTTGTTGACATTCTGCCCACCTGTTCATGTTCACTGTAGCCATAAACAGCGTCCACGCTGGGTTGATAACATCCATCCTTGACATATGTTCTGTCCACAGAAGCCAGATGGAGACAACATGGAGCATGGTCCATGTTGACCAGATGCAAGATCACTTTCATTCAACAAGCATTTATGAAGCTCCTCATGGATGAACTTCTAGATCTGTGCTCAGTTAGGTGCTAACAGCAATGCAGAAGTAAATGAGGCTCAGTGTAGAGCCTCTGGGGCTCACAAGATGGGAGGGTGGAGACACACAACTTAGCACAATGTAAGAAAGATAGTGACAGATGCTAACAGAGAAATAA
>NW_012102077.1:3379064-3380490 GCF_000951045.1 Mandrillus leucophaeus | reverse complement strand
TTGGAATGCCATGGAGGCTCTGAAAGGAACCAGGAAATACACAGCAGAAATTCAGAATACACCCAGGTCAGAAGGAGAAATCTAGAGCCTCATACCTCTCAGTGACGTCAGCAGCAGGTGCAGAGAGGAGAGAGGAATGAGTGTCTGTGGTTGAGGTCAGTACTTCTCTGCAGGAAATAGGGTGAGGCAAGAGGGGCCCAGGGCACAGTATTTAAAGAAGCACTGTCAGGAACAGATATATGCGCTATCACCCAGCCCAGCAAAACCTAGACGCATAGCACATGCTTAAGAAATGCTTTTCTAGTTAAACTGATTTGACACCTGGACAGTGTTCCATATTGTCTCTGCCTGGCTTCTGTAGATCATACATTTATCAAGTATGGGTGACACTTGCACTTGCAAATTAGCTAAGAAGATAAACTTTTTAAAACTATATTGAGTTGTTATTTAATTAATATAATTAATGTATATCAAGTATGAAATATATATCCACGAATTATATATAATAGCTATAATAATATAAAGGTGAGTCAGCACTTTTTGATAGCGGAGAGGTAAAATAAATCAGCATGTTTCAAAATGGGCTGGTGGTGTGGGCATATTAGAATCTCTTGGGAGACCCTTTCAAGTTCAGTGTGCTTGTCTTCTCTATCCATCCATGCCAAGGTTATAAAATGCCCCTCTAAGCATACATCGCTCTCTTATACACATCTAGATGTGTATAAGAGACAGGTATGTATGTTAAAGATAGTCTAGTTCAGTGGTTTTCTATGGAGAACTAGATGTTCTGGAAGCATCTGAGAGACATCAAGGGAAACTCCCTCTTCTCCTCTTTCTTTCATATTCCAAGCAATAATTTTGTTTCTTATACTATTTCTAAATGTATGATTTAATTTGAAGAAAAGTTCTGCAAACTAAAATAATTTGAAAAATACTTACACCTATCTTCCCATTTTACAGATGAGAAAAGTGAGACCCAGTCAATTTAAATAATTTGTTCAAGACCGCATGGTCAGTGAAGTAGCTAGATGGGAATCTGTGTCTTCTTAATCTTGGTGTCTACTGTGTGGGCTCCCCTATCTGATTTTTATGACCTGAGAAGTAGGTCCTACATCTATTAGATGTGAAAAATGGGATCCAGAGAAGTTAAGTGAGTAGCCCAAACTCTTAGAGATAATAAATGGTGAAGCCAGGTTTTAGAATGCCAGGAAGATGCATTATCTGTTATACCAGTGAGTTGTAAATTTTTTTGTTAATCATACTATTTGACGATCTGATGAGTGCTATGAACCACTTTCCAGAAAAGTAAACTTTATGCAAAGCGTTAGGTGTAATTTAATAGACATTCTGTAAGTCATCCATGAGCAAAAACCTTCTAGGAAGGGGCTTGCAGACCCTGGATTAGGACCAGTGTTGTGCTGGTAAA
>NW_012102077.1:3375362-3377767 GCF_000951045.1 Mandrillus leucophaeus | reverse complement strand
GGAGAATCACTTGAACCCAGGAGGCAGAGGTTGCAGTGAGCTGAGATCATGCCACTGTACTCCAGCCTGGGTGACAGAGTAAGACCTTGTCTCAAAAAAAGAAAAGAAAAAAAAAGAGCTAGTAATGTATTTGTTTGATTAAGCTACTACTGTTCCAGTTTTCTTTATCTTTTGCTGAATAGCAAAATTTCTTTGAACTTAGTGATATAAAACAACAGCCATTTTATTGTACCTAAAATTCTGTGGGTCAAGAATTGAGGCAGGCCTTGCTGGGCAGTTCTCCTGTGTCTTATGGAGTCAACAGAGGACATTTAGACAGATAGGCTGATCTGGAGGGTTCAGGCAATAAGCAACAACCAAATATCCTTCAGAAACCATTATTTCTGTTTTTATATCTCTTGATATAAAGAATCCTTCCCAGGAGAGCTGCTCCAGGCATTGCTTTATTGGTCAGAGTAGGATGGGTTTGGGCTGAGTCATCACCTCTCATCTGGTTTTCTTGTCACTGGAGTTCTTGTCAATGCTGAGGGCAAAAACAATATGGATAATTTTAGAACTGGTTTTTATGGGTTTTGTTGTTGGTGGTGGCGGCTTTCTTTTGAGACAGAGTCTCACTCTGTTGCCCAGGCTGGAGTGCAGTGGCACGATCTTGGCCCATTCGCTCCTGAGTTCAAGTGAACACCTTAGTTCAAGTTTCTCAGCCTCCCAAGTGGATGGGATTACAGGTGAGCACCACCATGCCTGGCTAATTAGAACCGTGCTGTATGTATGTTAAAGATAGTCTAGTTCAGTGGTTTTCTATGGAGAACTAGATGTTCTGGAAGCATCTGAGAGACATCAAGGGAAACTTCTTCTTCTCCTCTTTCTCTCATATTCCAAGCAATAATTTTGTTTCTTACACTATTTCTAAATGTATGATTTCATTTGAAGAAAAGTTCTGCAAACTAAAATAATTAGAAAAATACTTACACCTATCTTCCCATTTTACAAATGAGAAAAGTGAGACCCAGTCAATTTAAATGATTTGTTCAAGACCGCATGGTCAGTGAAGTAGCTAGATGGGAATCTGTCTTCTTGATCTTGGTGTCTACTGTGTGGGCTCCCCTATCTGATTTTTATAACCTAAGAAGTAGGTCCTACATCTATTAGATGTGAAAAATGGGATCCAGAGAAGTTAAGTAAGTAGCCCAAACTCTTAAGCCGGATTTTAGAATGCCAGGCAGGTGCTTATACCAGTGAGTTGTAAATTTTTTTGTTAATCATACTATTTGAGGATCTGATGAGTGCTATGAACCACTTTCCAGAAAAGTAAACTTTATGCAAAGTGTTAGGTATAATTTAATAGACATTCTATAAGTCATCCATGAGCAAAAACCTTCTAGGAAGGGGCTTGCAGACCCTGGATTAGGACCAGTGTTGTGCTGGTAAATGTTTAACAGTCTACTCTCCTTGTGTAATTCTGCCATGAATATGGTTGATATTTTCATTTACTTTAACAAGTAAGATGAAACTGAAATCATGAAGATGAATGTCAGAATTTCACTTGTTTCTCAAATGACGAGTGATTTTTTTTTGCCAAATCAGATAACAGTTTTTAAATATTGAAAGAACATTTCTCAATTATTACAATATTTACAAGGTAATGTCAGAACTCACAGATTGCTTTTATGCTTAATCTGCATTACTAACACTTCTCTGTCACATTCTTAAGTCTAGATAATCTACAAAACAATAAATAAAGCCCTGATTTGTAATATTTGTTGATCTCTTTGGTGCTGATACTCCCATGATGGTGGATTTCAGATCACTAACATGATGTTGTTGAGTACAGAGTTGGGAAAAGATACACAGTAGCACACTACTGTAGAGAATATAGATGTAAAAACATGGATATAAATCATAATAATTAGGAATTGAGTTCTGTGTATTACTTTTGTTTTCAATACAATTTATTTAATTTTAAGTTAATATAATTTGATTTTTAGATGGCTATGTAGGGAAGTTCAAACTTTCTCTCCAAAGGTTCAAGTCTAAGTCTGTTGAAATGAATTGACAATAGACAAATTCACAGGAAAAAAAGATATACAGATTCATTTAACATACATAAACACAGAAGCCACTCACAAAATATGAGACTCAAAGAAAGGTCAAATGGTTGATGCTTAAATACACTCTTTACAGGGGAGAAGGAAGTAGGGGGCTGTACGCAATTTTAGAAGGGTAGTAAATGATTTTAGGGGAGATAAATGAACCCAAGAGACAGAAATTAGATTGTAAATGATTCTGTTTATGAACTAAATGGGACCTGAGAAGTAGGTCCCATTTGTAGGTAGATAATGGGAACTTCAGAGAACGGTCTCATCTTGTACTTTCGGAGAGACAGGATTGAAAGACAATTTTCTCTG
>NW_012102077.1:3372678-3375312 GCF_000951045.1 Mandrillus leucophaeus | reverse complement strand
GTTAGGTGTAATTTAATAGACATTCTGTAAGTCATCCATGAGCAAAAACCTTCTAGGAAGGGGCTTGCAGACCCTGGATTAGGACCAGTGTTGTGCTGGTAAATGTTTAACAGTCTACTCTCCTTGTGTAATTCTGCCATGAATATTGGTTGATATTTTCATTTACTTTAACAAGTAAGATGAAACTGAAATCATGAAGATGAATGTCAGAATTTCACTTGTTTCTCAAATGACGAGTGATTTTTTTTTGCCAAATCAGATAACAGTTTTTAAATATTGAAAGAACATTTCTCAATTATTACAATATTTACAAGGTAATGTCAGAACTCACAGATTGCTTTTATGCTTAATCTGCATTACTAACACTTCTCTGTCACATTCTTAAGTCTAGATAATCTACAAAACAATAAATAAAGCCCTGATTTGTAATATTTGTTGATCTCTTTGGTGCTGATACTCCCATGATGGTGGATTTCAGATCACTAACATGATGTTGTTGAGTACAGAGTTGGGAAAAGATACACAGTAGCACACTACTGTAGAGAATATAGATGTAAAAACATGGATATAAATCATAATAATTAGGAATTGAGTTCTGTGTATTACTTTTGTTTTCAATACAATTTATTTAAGTTAATATAATTTGATTTTTAGATGGCTATGTAGGGAAGTTCAGACTTTCTCTCCAAAGGTTCGAGTCCAAGTCTGTTGAAATGAATTGACAATAGACAAATTCACAGGAAAAAAAGATATACAGATTCATTTAACATACATAAACACAGAAGCCACTCACAAAATATGAGACTCAAAGAAAGGTCAAATGGTTGATGCTTAAATACACTCTTTACAGGGGAGAAGGAAGTAGGGGGCTGTAAGCAATTTTAGAAGGGTAGTAAATGATTTTAGGAGAGATAAATGAACCCAAGAGACAGAAATTAGATTGTAAATGATTCTGTTTATAAACTAAATGGGACCTGAGAAGTAGGTCCCATTTGTAGGTAGATAATGGGAACTTCAGAGAACGGTCTCATCTTGTACTTTCGGAGAGACAGGATTGAAAGACAATTTTCTCTGGTCCCATTTAGTTTAGAGGGGGAGATCAGAGACCTTGAGACTGCTTCTTTAGTTCACCATGTCAAAGTGCTACATTTTGGGGTTTTCTGAGCCCCAAGAGTTGCATTTAATAACTGGCTTACAAGATTTCTAAAAATTTAACAATGGGCTCTTTCAAGCCTGGTATAAGCCAGCTCCAGCACACAACTGGTGAGGAGCCACCAGGCTGTCCCACCTTCCCTCCCTATCCACAATGCTCCTTGTGACCTCCTCAGCTTCCCCAGGTCTCAGAAGCCTTCTGCAATTCTCAAGCCAACTTCCTTCTGTTTCTTCACGAAGTTCACCTAATGGAAAAGAGGGGCAAGATTGCTGAGTCACCTTTTTCTACCTGTGATGCCAATGGATGCCTTGATTCTGTCCTTTCCCTGCTTCCTTCTGGGTTGCAGTCTCACTTTGATCATTATTTGCCCCACTGAGCTTTCAGCAAGTATAACTCATGCTTCCTCCATAGGCCTACTTCCCAGGGGCAGATAGAGAATGCTGCCTCTGGGTGTATCTGGACTTGATATAATTCGGGGACATATTTTTAAAAGAATATGAAATACAAATGCAGAATGAGATACAGGGCTTTGGAAATGCCTATGCCTAAAATTTCATTGGTTTCATGGCAAATCTCTCTGTAGCTCTCAGGTTTTCCTGAAATGGATGGATAGTTGGGAGGGGTGTGTGTGTGTGTGTGTGTGTGTGTGTGTGTGTATGTGTATGTACACATGTACATTCATACCAGAATAAAGGGAAGTAGAAATGGGGCATGTGGGAACCAGGGTGCATTTTGGTAGGGCAGGGGCCAGGGTAATTTTACATTCATCTGGAGTCCCCTGGTTAATTTACTGTATGGCCCTGAGCAAGTTATTTTACATCTGGAAGCCTCATTTTTCTTATCTATAAAGTGAAGGGAACATACTGGGGCCTTGTTGATTTTAAATACAATTTTTTTTTCTTTTTGAGACCCTCTGTCGCCCTGGTTGGGGTGCGGTGGCATGATCTCCACTCACTGCAACCTCTGCCTCCCGGGCTCAAGCGATTCTCTCACCTCAGCCTCTTGAGTAGCTGGAACCACAGGTACATGCCACCACACCTGGCTAATTGTTTGTGTTTTTGGTAGAGATGGTGTTTCACTATGTTGCCCACGCTGGTCTTGAGCTCCTGAGCTCAGGCGATCCACCTACCTCAGTCTCCCGAAGTATTGGGATTACAGGTGTAAGCCACCACACCAGGCTTAAACATGATTTTTAGAGATGATTTATTTTAAATTGTTAAGGTTTCGTGTGTGTCAGCGGGGTAGGAAGTAAATATTTCAATGTAAATATTTGTAGCATGAATGAGTGTAGGATCCACTGAAGCTTATCACAATCAAGGGAAGTACACAGGTAAGCAAACCCCTGCCTCCTATTTCACTTGTTACTGGAGAGACTGAGGGATATGGAGGGAGAATTTTGTAAGAATGATCGAGACTCATGTGCAATTTATATAATATTTAAATGCAAGGGATGCTCCCCGCTTTGTCCTCTGGCAACAGCC
>NW_012102077.1:3356721-3370718 GCF_000951045.1 Mandrillus leucophaeus | reverse complement strand
CATTTAATAACTGGCTTACAAGATTTCTAAAAATTTAACAATGGGCTCTTTCAAGCCTGGTATAAGCCAGCTCCAGCACACAACTGGTGAGGAGCCACCAGGCTGTCCCACCTTCCCTCCCTATCCACAATGCTCCTTGTGACCTCCTCAGCTTCCCCAGGTCTCAGAAGCCTTCTGCAATTCTCAAGCCAACTTCCTTCTGTTTCTTCACGAAGTTCACCTAATGGAAAAGAGGGGCAAGATTGCTGAGTCACCTTTTTCTACCTGTGATGCCAATGGATGCCTTGATTCTGTCCTTTCCCTGCTTCCTTCTGGGTTGCAGTCTCACTTTGATCATTATTTGCCCCACTGAGCTTTCAGCAAGTATAACTCATGCTTCCTCCATAGGCCTGCTTCCCAGGGGCAGATAGAGAATGCTGCCTCTGGGTGTATCTGGACTTGATATAATTCGGGGACATATTTTTAAAAGAATATGAAATACAAATGCAGAATGAGATACAGGGCTTTGGAAATGCCTATGCCTAAAATTTCATTGGTTTCATGGCAAATCTCTCTGTAGCTCTCAGGTTTTCCTGAAATGGATGGATAGTTGGGAGGGGTGTGTGTGTGTGTGTGTGTGTGTGTGTGTGTGTATGTGTATGTACACATGTACATTCATACCAGAATAAAGGGAAGTAGAAATGGGGCATGTGGGAACCAGGGTGCATTTTGGTAGGGCAGGGGCCAGGGTAATTTTACATTCATCTGGAGTCCCCTGGTTAATTTACTGTATGGCCCTGAGCAAGTTATTTTACATCTGGAAGCCTCATTTTTCTTATCTATAAAGTGAAGGGAACATACTGGGGCCTTGTTGATTTTAAATACAATTTTTTTTTCTTTTTGAGACCCTCTGTCGCCCTGGTTGGGGTGCGGTGGCATGATCTCCACTCACTGCAACCTCTGCCTCCCGGGCTCAAGCGATTCTCTCACCTCAGCCTCTTGAGTAGCTGGAACCACAGGTACATGCCACCACACCTGGCTAATTGTTTGTGTTTTTGGTAGAGATGGTGTTTCACTATGTTGCCCACGCTGGTCTTGAGCTCCTGAGCTCAGGCGATCCACCTACCTCAGCCTCCCGAAGTATTGGGATTACAGGTGTAAGCCACCACACCAGGCTTAAACATGATTTTTAGAGATGATTTATTTTAAATTGTTAAGGTTTCGTGTGTGTCAGCGGGGTAGGAAGTAAATATTTCAATGTAAATATTTGTAGCATGAATGAGTGTAGGATCCACTGAAGCTTATCACAATCAAGGGAAGTACACAGGTAAGCAAACCCCTGCCTCCTATTTCACTTGTTACTGGAGAGACTGAGGGATATGGAGGGAGAATTTTGTAAGAATGATCGAGACTCATGTGCAATTTATATAATATTTAAATGCAAGGGATGCTCCCCGCTTTGTCCTCTGGCAACAGCCATCCTTGAGCTAAAGAGATTCCTCCACTAATTCCTGAGCAGCAGCAGCCTCATTAAGATCCCTGATTTTTCTCCAGCAAAGGAGGTGCATCCTTCCAATAGTAATTCGCTAAACTTGTGTTCTGTCTGCCTTTACTAGACCTTTCTCTCCAAGATCAAATAAGCTTCTCCCCACCACCCCCACCCTCTTTACTAAGTTAAAGAAGCATTCACAGATTTCCCCACCTCGCCTTCCTTGGCTGCTGTGTCTCCCCGGCCTCCTGATCTTACTGTGACAGGTTTCTCTAAGGTCTTTCAATTGCTGTCAAATTACCCAGCCTGCCCCTTCCTTACCTGGACCTGCACCCTCAGCCATGACCCCATTGGCTTCACCCACAGCCTGTCCCTGCTAAGGAGGCCCAAGAGTGAGTCTAGATTCCACACATCACCTTGGACTAGTTACTTTTCTGTATCTTGATTTCCTAATTGTTCAAATAAAGACTATAAGGGGCCTAATTCACAGGTGTGCTGCGAAGATTTAAAAAATTAATGTGCACAAGTTTATGCACATAACGTTAATTTGCATAAAGTGCTTAGCACAACACCAGCAGACAGTAAAGGCTCCATAGATATGAGATATTATTATACGATTCTGTGCAAACTCCAAAGGCAGGCATTGCAGGCAATATAAACACGTCTGTTCCAGCTGCACAGGTGACAAAATTTACAAAGGTTGAAATTTTAGGTAAAATCAATTATTTTGCGCTTTATACAAACCCTATCTCCCTTCCAAGACAGACGTTGTTTGAATTTATATGTATTTCTATAACACTTTGTGATCGCACTCATCCTTGCTTCTCACTAAATATTAAATGTGATATAACCTAACTGAGGAAAGTAAGGATGAAATTTACTTGTTCTGAAGACTCTATCCACCTTGCCTGTCTGGAGACAGACTAGCTTATTTTAAGATGTAAAATTCATGTAACCGATTGTTTTCTAAAATAATCGGTAGAATTCAGTTGAATCCAGTCAACTACAAACATGTATTTTACAAAGCAATTATTGTTATATTTTTAAACAAAGCATCCTTTGGGCCAATTTTGTACTTTAACAAAAGGCTTGTGTGCCTTTCTACAAATTATCTTTTTCAGAAGAGTGGATGCTAAGGGGCCTACATGGGTCTATTAGCTCCACTCTGATTTTCAATAAAGACCAGGGATAGTAATAGTGACTAGAATGATAACAGCCACCAGATACTGAGCACTTATCATGCTAAGAATTTTACCAGCAAATTCCTATTTAATTCTGACAACTGTCCTGAATATTAGATATTATTAGCTTTATTTTATGAAGGCAGAACTAGGGCACAGAGAATTACTTAATGAGGATGTAGCAGAGCCAGGACCTGCTACTGTACCTGTTTGTCACCAAGTCTGAGTTGTTAATGACTGTACCATAAAGCCATCTCAAACTCATGCTTTAAGGGGAAAAAAGCACCGTTTAGTGCTTTATGCTATTAATTTTCACTCATATTTTATGATTTTCTTAGGACTAGGAACTCAGTAAGGATTAATGTGAAGTATAGTAGGGAAAATACCAAACCAAGAAGCAGGAGATGTCAGATGTGTACACTTGGGCAAGTCACCTGATCTGTTCAGATGATAGTTTTCTGTTTATAACATGAGCAGTGTTAAATAAGAATATTCTTGACACTGGTTAAAATGGTAAGGCACACTTTATTTAGGACCATCACCATTGGTATAAGGTCTACTAAATGGGGTTTTGCAGTAATCAGGAGAAATTGGGCTCAACTTCAAACACAACACGAACAAGTGAAAATTTATAGTCAATTTTTAGCAGCGGATGGAAAATTACGAGAGGAAGCACGAGTTTGAGGCGATTCTGGCTAAATCCAACTAACAGGATTCTTATTGAAGGCAGGCCAGGTGTATCGGATGTTACCTGGGAGATGGTGGAGGACAAGGAACCCAATCAGATATCAAAGGTGATGACATATCGAGAGCCGTGCCTAAACTGACTTAGCAGAATTCTTGCTAAAATTGGGCTCTTGAGAACACACCCAAGGACATGGACTAATTGAAAAAGAGCTCAGAGGAGCCTGTCTAGAGTTTGGTCAAAGAGATAATCTTTGTCAGGAGGTCAGTGACTCTAAGATGTACAACAGCCTTACCATTCACTTCTCAAGACTGTGTAAAGGAGTGGTGTTGAGCTGTCTCAGATTTTGTGTCCACTGTGTGGAATGTATCACAATTGGTTTATCCATTCATGAGGTAACAGGCCATCTTCATTTTTTTCCAGTTTTCGCAATTTTAAATAAAGCTACTGTAGTTGGCAGAATAATACCTGCCCCACCCCCATTTTTGTTGTTTTTTGTTTTTGAGAGTTTTTTGTTTTTGTTTTTGTTTCTGTTGGTCAGGCTGGAATGCAATGGCACGATCTCAGCTCACTGCAACGTCTGCTTCCCGGGCTCAAGCAATTCTCCTGCCGCAGCCTCCCAAGTAGCTGGGATTACAGGTGCCCACCACCGGTCCCGGCTAATTTTTGTATTTTCATTAGAGACTGGGTTTCACCATGTTGGTTAGGCTAGTCTTGAACTCCCAACCTCAGGTGATTCCTCCTTCCTCGGCCTCCCAAAGTGCTGGGATTACAGGTGTGAGCCACTGCACCTGGCCCTACCCCTTTGTCTCCTACACACAGTGCATCTGAATCATAATCTCCAGAAACTGAATATGTTAATGTCAAAAGGGACGTTGTGGGTGTGATTAAACTAACAATTTTGAGATAAAGAAATTAGCTTGGTTTATCCAGGTTGGCCCAGTGTAATCACAAAGGTTCTTATAAGGGAAGGAGGGCGGTAGGAAAAGCAGAGCTCTCTGTGTGTGTGTGTGTGTGTGTGTGTGTGTGTGTGTGTGTGTGTGTGTCTGAGAGACAGACAGATTTGAAGATGCTACATGGATGGCTTTGAAAATGAAGGAGGCTACAATCTAGGAATGAAGTCAGAATCGGCAAGAAAGTGAATTCTCCCGTAGAGCCTCCAGAAAGAACAAAAACCAAAATACTTTGATTTAGCCTGAGAGTTATTTTGAACTTCTAACCTCAGAACTGTAAGATAATACATTTGTCTTGCTTTAAACCTTTGAGGTTGTGGTAATCTGTCACAGTAGTAATAGGAAACTAATACAGCTACTCTAAATATTTACTGTAGGTTTTTGTGTCGATATTTTGCATTTCTCTTGGGTAAAATTCCTAAGAGTGAAAATCTGGGTCCTAGCTAGCTTTACAAGAATCTGCAGAACTGTTTTACAAAGTGGCTGTACTGTCTGGCATCCCCACCAATGATGTCTGGGAGTCCTAGTTGCTCTAAATCTTTGCTACCAATCAAATTGGTCTTTTTATTTTAACCTTTCCAATATTGCAAATGATGTTGAGCATCTTTTTGTGTGGTTCTTTCCCAACAACACTTTTTCTTTGGTAAATTGTCCAAATATTTGTTCATTTTTACACAGTTTCCCATCCCCACCACCATCACCTGCCTTCAGCAACCACTAATCTACTTTCTGTTTCTGTAGATTTCTCTATTCTGGACTTCCATACAAAGGGAATGATAGTGTGTGTCTTTTGTGGCTGGTTTCCTTCCCTTAGCGTAATATTTTCCAGGTCTGTCTGTGTTGTGGTGAGTAATAGCACATATCAGTACTTGGTTGCTTTTAATGGCTGAATAGTGTTCCATGGTATGATTATCTCCCATTTTGTTTATTCATTCATAGGTTGATGAATATTTGGGTTGTTTCACCTTCTGTGCGTTATAAATAAATCTGCTATAAATGTCTATGTATGCATTTTTTGTGGACATATGTTTTAATTTCTCCTAGTTATGTACCCAGAGTGGAATTACTGGGTCTTATGGTAACTGTATATTTAATTGTTCGACCAACTGCCAAACTTCTTTGAAAGCAACTGAAGCATTTTACTTTTCTATCAGCAATGTTTGAGGATTCTGATACATACTTAGAAACATTCTAATTATCTGACTTTATTATTGTAGTCATTCTAGTGAATGTGCAGTGTTATTGTGGTTTTGATTTACATTTCTTTGATGACTAATGACATCAAGTATCTGTTCATATGTTGGCCATTTATGCACCTTTGAAGAAATGTATATTCAGATCTTTTGCCCATTTTTAACTTGGGTTATTTGTCTTTTGTTATTGACTTGTAAGAATGAAGTTGAGTCTTACCTTATATTATATGTAAAAATTAGCTAGTAGATAAACTGAACTTCATTCAATATAATTGGGTGGTCTTTCCACTTTCTTAATAGCATCTTTGAGCACAAAAGTTTTTAATTTTTATGAAATACAATTTATCTACTTTTTTCTTTCTTTGCTGTGCTTTGAAAAAGTTTATGTCTTAGAATCCTTTGCTAAATCCAAAGGTATATTAATTTACCCCTATGTTTTCTTCTGAGAATTTTATAGTTTTAGTATTTTGAGTTAATTTCTGGATATGTAAGGAAAGGTAAGGAAAGGTCCCAACTTCATTCTTTTGCATGTAGCTATTCAGTTGTGTCAGCTCCATGAGTTGAAAAATGATTCTTCCCCTCCTACCCTCACCCCCGCTGCCACTGAATGGTTTTGGAACCCTCGTTGAATCAGTTGACCGTAGATGTATTAGTTGATTTGTTGACTTTTAACTCTATTCCATTAATCTGTACATTTTTATCCTTGTCTCAACACGACGCTGTCTGGATTACCATTGCCTTGTAGTAAATTTTGAAATCAGGAGATGTAAGCCCTCCTACTTTATTCCTCTTTTCCAAGATTGTTTTGGTTATTCTAGGACCCTTGCATATGAATTTTAGAATCAGCTTGTCAATTTCTACAAAGAAGACACCTGGGATTCTGATAGGGATTGCACTGTACATCAATCTGAGGAGTACTGCTATCTAAACACTGTTAAGTTTTCTAATCCATAAATTTGAAAAGCTATTGTATTTATTCACAGCTTCTTTAATATCTTTCGACAACATTTTGTAGTTTTCAGTGTATAACTTTTGCATTTATATTAAATTTATTATTATTTTATTGATGTGATTGCAAATATTTGTTTGACTTTATTTTCAGATTGGCCATTACAATTTATTCTTTGTGTAGAAATATAACCGGTTTTGTGCTTTGGTTTTAATGCATCTTCAAGCATGAAAGTCTTTAATTTTGATGAAATCCAGTTTAACTAATTTTAAAAATAATTACTTATCTCTTTACTTGTTTAAGGTCTATTCAGATTCTCTGTTTCTTCTTAAGCTTCAATAGTTTGTGTCTTTCTAGGAATTTGTCCATCTCATCTAAGTTATCTAATTTGTTGATATACAATTATCATCATATTCTTTGCAATTCCTTTTATTTCTGTAGCATTGGTAGTAATGTCCCCTCTTGCATTCTGGTTCTAGTAATCTGAGTCTCCTTTCTTTTTTTTCTTGATTGGTCTAACTAATGCTTTGTCAGTTATGTTGATCTTTTAAAAAAACAGCTTTTGGTTTCATTTATTTTCTCTATTGTTTTTCTATTCTCTGTTTCATTAATTTCTACTCTAATTTTTTACTATTTCTGTCCTTTTGCTAGCTATAGATTTAGTGTGCTATTTTTCCATTGTCTTAGCCTAAAAGAATGTTGTTAATTTGAGATCTTTCTTCTTACTTTATATAGGAATTTACAACTAGGAATTTTCCTTGAAGAATTGCTGTAGCTGCATCTCATAAAGTTGGGTATGTTGTGTTTTCATTCATCTCAAATTATTTTCTGATTTCCCTGTTGATTTCTTCTTTGATCCATTGGTTATTTAGGAATATGCTGTTGAATTTCTACATATTTATGAGTTTCCCTAATTTTTTCTACTATTGATTTTTAATTGTATTCCATTGTGGTTGGAGAACATATTTTATATTTATATTTTATATTATTTCTATCCTTTAAATTTATGTAGCATTTTATAGCCTAGCATATGACCTACCCTGGACAATGGTCCATGTGCACTTGAGAAAATTGTGTATTGTGTTGTTACTGGGTGAAGTGTACTATAGATATCTGTTAGATCTACTTGGTTTATTCTTCCAGGCTTCTGTTACCTTGTTGCTCTCTTGTCTAGTTTTTCTATACATTGTTTAAAATGTGATATTGAGATCTCTTACAATTATTGTCGAATTGTTTTCATTTCTGTCCATTTTTGCTTCATGTATTTGGTGCTTTGTTATCAGTTGCATATAAATTTATAATTGTTATATTTTTCTGGCAGATTTACAATCTTATTATTAGAAAATGTTCCTCTTTGTCTCCAGTAACATTTTCTTTTGCTTTAAAGTCTGTTTTGTCTGATATTAGACTAATACATCAGTCTTCTTGTGGTATTTGTTTGTATGATATATGTTTTTCTACTATTTGCAATCTACTTGTATGCTTAGTTGTCCATTTTAATTATAGTTTAATTTTTGAAATCTTTTAAGGATTAGGTTATTTAATATTGAGTCTAAGGATTCTTTAATAGTTTTGAATATAAGACCTTGATCAGATTTTTTTTTTTTTTGGCAAATATTTTACTCAGTCTGATTGAACTTTTATCTTCTTAACACTATGTTTGGAAGAGCAAATGTTTTGAATTTTGATTAAGTCTTTGTTATCAGTATTTTCTTTTATGGTTTGTGCCTTTGATATCTCACTTAAGGCTATGATTAACCCAGTGTTACGAAGATTCTCTTCTGTATTCTTTAAGAGGTTTTATAGTTTTAGGTTTTATATTTAGGCTCAGTTCTAGTAATTTTGTATGTATGTTGCAAGCTATAAATAGATGTGGCTGGGTTTTGTTGTTTTTGTTCGTTTATTTGTTTTTACGTAGATATATCCAGTTATTCTAGCACCATTTGTTGAAAAGACTATCAATTGTTCATTGAATCACATGGGCAACTTTGTAGATCATTTTTGTTTATCCCATCACATTGTTTACATAGATGATCATGTATGGAAATAAAGACAGTTATACCTCTTCCTTTCCAATATGGATGCCTTTTATTTTCTTAGCTTGTCTTGTTGCACCGAATGGAACCGCCAGTATAATATTGAATAGGACTGGTAAGGCAACTATCTTAGCTTTTTTCCTGATCTTAGGAAAATAATTTAATCTTTTACCATTAAATATAGTTTTAGATGTAGATATTTTGTGGCTGGCCTTCATCAGGTTGAGGACATATCCTTCTATTACCAATTTTCTGAGAGTTTTTTTTTTTTTTTTAACATGAATGAATATCAAATTTTGACAAATCCATCTTTATCTTCATTTTTTATGGTTGCAAAATAATCCTAATTGACAGGTATATGTGTTGTTCACTAATTTGCTATTACAAACAAAATTGTAATGACTGACACTATGTTAATATCCTTTTGCAGATATGTATCTTCAAGGTAAATTCCCAAGAGCAGAACCATTAGAAAAGGATATGTATTTATAATTTTGAAAGGTATTACCAATTGTCTTCTACAAGGATTGCACCAATATACATTTCTATCAGCAATGTAAGAGTTCTTATTTTTCTTTAGAGTTGCCAACAAGGTGTATTTTTAAACTTTGGGATTTTCTCAGTCTAAATTGGTAAAAAGTGGCATTTTCATGTATTATTAAATTCTATCTCTTACTATGCATGACAATGATTACCTTTCATATGTTTAAGGACCACTTTAGGTTTACTTTTGTGTTCCCATCTTTTGCTCTTTTTTCCTTTGTGTGCGTGTGTGTGTGTGTGTGTGTGTGATTTTCTTATTGATTTTTAGAAACATACTATTATTATTTTTTGAGACAGAGTTTTCACTCTTGTTGCCTAGGCTGGAGTGCAATGGCATGATCTCGACTCACCACAACCTTCACCTCCCGAGTTCAAGTGATTCTCTTCCCTCAGCCTCCCGAGTAGCTAGGCTTACAGGCATTAACCACCACGCCCAGATAATTTTGTATTTTTAGTAGAGATGGGGTTTCTTCAAGTTGGTCAGGCTGGTCTCGAGCTCTCGACTTCAGGTGATCTACCCGCCTTGGCCTCCCAAAGTGCTGGGATTACAGGCATAAGCCACCGTGTCCAGCCGAAATTTACTTTTTATATATCAATTTTGAGGGGATCAATTTGTTATCTTTTGACTTTGCTTATATTTCAGCTTATCTTAAATGGGTTACATTTTCTTTCCATTAGTTTTTCTGCTGAGCTTTTAGGCATGTGACTTAGGAGAAAATGTGGGAAACACTATAGTTATGTCTATTATTTTGACAAATCACTTTTTGGAAAGATACCCACGTGTGGTGAGCCTTATAAAAAGAGTGTGCTGATTTCTGCTACTTTTTTCATAGAAATTATGCAATATAATTTGAACATTTCTTCTTTTACTGGTGGGAATAAGAGGTACCACCTTCACTTCCTCACTCCCTACACCCTACCCTTTAAAGAAGCAGTAAACATCAAGGAGCAGCGTGATGCTATTTGTTGTACATGAAGTTAAAATGTGTCCTTGGACTTGAGGTCACCTTGAAATAATGAGTGGCCTGGTCTCAGAAGGTTCCACACCTTTGAAGGGACACTTATCATTGTCATCTTAGCCAAATCACATGTGGTAGCAGAGGAATCTTAGGGCCTCGTTTAACAACCCAGACTCACTTCTGACCTGGGGATGTCTAAAAGCCTGAGTTTCTAGCCCTTACATGGTTATCAAAATGCTGAGTTCACATGTTACTCAGGCACATCACCGAGCTCTTTATTTAACTAGCACTGTCATTGCCCTCAGTGTGTGACACAAACTCACATGATATTGGCCCATACAATGGAAAAATAAGGTTGGTTTTTACTTTAAAATCAATATTGTTATTAAAATGATAGCGTATCAAGACATGAGTATCTTCCTTCCTTCTTTCTAACTTCTGTTTTCTGTTGCTTTTTTTAAAAACCCCAACTCAAAATCATCCGCTGTTTCCTAAAGATCTATTTTGGTCAATATCTCAGTTCCTTTTTGTCTCCTGGTTGTTTTCTCCTTCTTAGGACATATAGGAAAATCTCTAGAACAAACTGTGTTCATTTTTGTTACATTCTTGAGAAACTCACTTTAATGAATCAAAGAAGGTATTTTTAGAGCATCCTACATGTTCTGTTCCCAGGAAGAATAAGCTTGCTGGTCAATTTCGATTACACCCTCTGCTTGTAGAAACCTACAAAAGTGGAGACATGGAGAGAAAAATGAGAAGTTTCATTCATTTGTGCTGCTTGTTGGAGCTTAAAAGTACCTATTCATGGTAGTCTTTATTCACTTATTCAATTATGTATAATTTGTTGAACAAAACAAATTATCTTTAAATACACTTATTTTTATACTTTGAATTTTTAAAAGAAAAATAGATGGATGATATAATCATTATTGCCAAAGGAACTGAGACGGCAAGAGAAACAGTGATACAAATCAATTTCTGGGCAACAGAATGCTGGGGGAAACGTAGGGCCAAAATAATATTGCAATAGCATTTTTCTAGCTTCTTCATCCCCCTTCTTTATATCCAGGTATCTTCAGCATCTTTAAATCATTCCTAACAAACTTGGATGAGAAACAGAGCAGTGAGTAAAGTCAAGGTTAGCACGTACAGTATATTGCCTGTGCATGAATTACCAAAATTTGCCCACTCCGGGCAGATGAATTATAAAAAGACAAGTGTATGAAGACCCTCGTCACTCCCAACTTTTCTATATACTCCCATAAGTCTGCTCAAACAAGGCGCAGGCTGCATGACACTAGCACCTGACAAAAGTTGCCTGCACATCATAGGTACCTGATAAAAATTTGCATTGACCTTACATTTTCCTACCTTGGTCCATCTAGCTGTTAATAATATCACTTGTCACAACCCACCACAAATGAGTTGCTGAAGCACCAGGCGTGTCAAGGTTCCCTAACCTACGGAGTCCCCACTGAAGTCAGTGCAGCTTACAAAAGCCACCATAGACCCCAGCGCATTAGAAGCTTGCTGGGAAAATGTTGGGCCACTGTGCTCCCCACCATGGATGCCAAATCTAACAATTCACAGATTATCATAGCTGCTTCTCCCCAAAGCTCAGGCATCCGCCCATAGGCAGGGCTGCCAGACAACAGAAACAGACACACGGTGGAACTCAAAGTTGCCTCTCCTATCTATCCTGGGTCTCCATCCATGATTCTCTTTTATGTGTTTTGCTTCTCTTTTCTCTTAGGAAAAAATTTTCCTGCCAATAGATTTATGGTGCACCATCCCCAAGTGCCCCAGATATGTTCAAACAGGCTTAAAATTCAAAGGGGGAAAAAATCAAAAACTCCAACTTTGAAGTCACACATTGGTTTAAAAGCCAACTCGCCCAGTTACTAGCTTTGATATCTAAATTAATTCATTTCCCTGCACCTCAGTTTATTCATCAATAAAGAGAAGATAAAAATACCTATTTTAGGAAGCTATTGTGAGAATAAAACAAACGTTAACCAAGCACTTCACACAGTGCCTGGCACATAGTTGATGCAGAAAAGCAGGGAGTGACTATTTTTAGTAACACAACATCAGAGTAAGTACTTGCAACACTTGTGCTGACAGATAGATCCTGGTGGTAACATAGCAATGGAAGAAAAAACGGTTGCAGAAGGGAGCTCAGAAAAGTGAATGTAGTCATTAAAGGTACTTAGAAAATAGGGTGGTCATTTTAGGCAGGGAGGGCCATTTGAGCAAAAATATAGAGACTGCAGGAAAAAAAAACCTTGTTTAGGGAAAGAGTAAGAGGCCAGGTTGTCTGGGGAAGAGCTTTATGTTAGATACATGAAGAATACCTGGCATGGTTGGAGAACTCTGGGAAGTACAGTGATTTATTGTCTCTACCGACCTACTCTCCTTAACTTGCAACTCGGACCATTTGATCACCATTAAGGGACTTGAGGAATCCCTGATTTTGGCTTAGCACGGCATGACTCCGGAAATGGTCTTGGGGTTGCATCCTCAGGCTATCCCATTGTGGTGGTGTGAGCTTGGACTTTGCACATAACCTTTCCCCATTTGTGATGGAGAAGTGATGCCAACCTCCTAGAATTATTATGAGGATTAGAAAAGATTTGAGGGCCTAGATCACATAGCCTTTAGATCTAAGGGGCAGCTCTTGTGCCAATTCTTAGTGTCTCATCCATGATGTGATTTCTGCTGCCACACCCATGCCATCTGGAAACACAAAGATTAAGGGAAATTTAATCATCCTCAGCTTATGCAGCCAAATTTTGTAAATCTTATTATTGATTCTTATCTCCTTTAGAGCTTTCTCCAGTTGTGCGCTAAGAAGGAATTTCATTGTCATTATGAAACCTTTGTGTTTCGTGTTTGGCTCTGAAGGCATTGTCTTTGACTTAGCGATCTCTTGATTAAAAGACCCTGAAGTTGTTGGAGCCCTGTCAGAGGAATGGATGGAGTCAGAGAAATGCCTTGATTCCAGATGCCTTCTCTTAATCTCACATCAGCAGATTTCCATTGTAGGTTACAAGAGGATGAAGGATCTGAGACCTGATAAAGGAATGAGGTCCCTATACTGGAACTCTAGCGCAGGCTTTCTGAGTGAAGTCTGTTCAAAGCTCACATTTACTGAAAAATCAGTCATCATGAGGAACTGATCTGTGACCAGAGAACAGAGTTGCCAGTGTAATTCGATGGAGAGAGGATATTTTTTTCAAAAAAATTGCTGGAACAGTTTGATTAAGTAAAAAAGAAATTATTACCACAGCTACCACAACAAAAACAAAAAACACTTCTATCCATAGATAGTACCATATACAAAAATTAACTAGAAATGGGCTAAATGTAAAACAGGGTAACAACAGTGTGCATACAAACATACACATGCATATGCAAACAATAATTTATAGTTGTTTTGTTAGGCAGGATGAAAAATAGAGATGAAGTATCGGGTAGAGGAATGGGATGCTACAATCTACTCTAGAAAGTTCACCCGACTCATTATTAATAGACTAATGGGAAGCAAGGGCAGTAGCCGAGAAACCAGGGGGGACTATTGAAATAATCCAGTGAAACCTGATGGCGTAACATTAACAATGGTAAAGTGTAGTCAGATTCTGGATATATTTTGAAACAAAGCTTATATAATATATATATTTTTTGAGACAGGGTCTTTCTCGGTCACCCAGGCTAGAGCGCAGTATTGCTAATGTAGTTCTCTGCAGCCTCAACCTCCTGGGCTCAAGCTATCCTCAAACCTTAGTCTCCTGAAAATACAAGTATGAATCACTATGCCAAGCTAAGTTTTTTTTCTTGTTGTTGTTGTTGTTTTTTTAAATTTATTTATTATTATTATACTTTAAGTTGTAGGGTACATGTGCATAACATGCAGGTTTGTTACATATGTATACTTGTGCCTTGTTGGTGTGCTGCACCCATCAACTCGTCATTTACATCAGGTATAACTCCCAATGCAATCCCTCCCCCCTCCCCCCTCCCCATGATAGGC
>NW_012102077.1:3323234-3347976 GCF_000951045.1 Mandrillus leucophaeus | reverse complement strand
TTTTTTTTTAAGTAGAGATGACGTCTTGCCATGTTGCCTGGGCTGGTCTCAAACTCCTGAGCTCAAGCAACCCTCCTGCCCAGGCCTCCCAAAGTGCTGGAATTACAGGCATGAGCCATGACACCAAGCCAGTTTTGTTGACTGATTGATTATGTATTGCGGAAGAAAGAACTCAAGTATGGATTCCAAGATTTCCTCCTGAGCAACTGGAAGAAAGAAATTATTTTAACTAGGAGGAGAAAACTGGTGGATAACAATGTTTTATAACATGATGGGTTCAAAAAACCTATTAGAAAGCCAAGTGGAGATATTTGATAGATAACTGGATATATAAAACGTCTGAAATTTAGAAGCGATGTACAAGATGGAGATGTAAATTTTGGATTGGTCAGCAGCTATGTGGTGTTTAAAGCCATGGAACTCAGTATCACCTTTTGAATAGATATAAATGAAGTTGAGACAGCTGAAGAATGAGCACTGAAGCACTCAACATGTTAAGGGTTAGGAAGATGAGCAGGAATCAACAAAAAGTGAGAAGGAGTAGATAATGAGAGAAAGAGGGTAGCAAATAGTGGAGTCCTAAGAGAGCAGTGAGAAATCGTTTCAAGGGAAAAGCAACCTGGCTCAAATTACACAGGGAAGTCAAGTAAGAGGACAAAGGAGAGTCAACCATTGGGTTTACTGCCATGGTATTCTTCAGTAAGCTTAGCAAGAATAAGTTTGGTAGATTGAAAGTGGCTTGGTCAGACTTTGTTCGAGGATTGTGAGGGGAAGTAGAAACCATTAGTAGAGATTAAGCAATTGTTATAAAGAAGAACATGAGGCTGGGTGCGGTGGCTCATACCTATAATCCTAGCACTTTGGGAGGCCGAGATGGACGGATCACTTGAGGTCAGGAGTTCGAGACTGGCCTGGCCAACCTGGCAAAACCCCATCTCTACTAAAAATACGAAAAAAAATTCGCTGGATGTGGTGGCATGTGCCTGCAATCCCAGCTACTCAGGAGGCTGAGGCAGGAGAATTGCTTGAATCGGGGAGGTGGAGGGTGCTGAGATCGTGTTACTGCACTCCAGCCTGGGCAACAGAGTAAAGACTCTGTCTCAAAAAAAAAAAAAAAAAAAAAAAAAAAAGGGAAGGTGGAGGTGGAAGTGGGTTCAAGCAAGTTTTAATTTGTTTTTAGTGGAAAATATGCATTTTTGTTTGCTGTTAGAATGATCCAGTAGGGAGGTGAAAACTGAGAAGCAAGAGAGGACAGGAACAACTCCAGAGCAATGTCTTTGAGTAGGAGAAAAGGACTTCCTTCTCCTGCAAGATCTGTTTGTGCAAGAATTGGTCAGAGATAGGAAGAGGGAAAATGCCTTTTATATTAGAAGGGAAAGCAGAGTGGAGCAGGGAAATGGATAGATTTAAGAATGAAGCACATAGAGCGTTTTGGTTGCCCCTGTATTCTCAGTAAATAAGGCGATCAGCTGAGTGTGGAGACAGGTGAGAAATTATTGGACGTGTGAGATTAAATCATCTTCTGGGAGAGTGAGGCCTGTTTGAACTAGGGAAATGTAGGAGGACTGCTGGATGGCTGTAAGGGATCCATGGAGTGAGGCAGTAATGTGAGGGGCAGCAGGGCTGTGTGTGCATGGGTGTGTTACCTCACATTCTGCTGTTCTGATGCAGTTATGAAGTAGGTGGTGATCTGGATTTATTCAGGTTTATGTTTTGCCCCGTAGAGCTCAGGTGAGGGTGAGAGAAGCACAGTTCTTTAGAGTTTTGGCATTGGAATAATAATAACCTTGGGCCTTGAAATCTAAGCTGAGTAAGGATCAAATGAGGCTAAGAAAGGAAATGAGGGATGGATAGATCAATGTATTGGAGGTCCTGGGGCAGTTGAGGAGTTGTTGGACTGAGAGCACTAGACTGATTAAAGTAGAAAGAGAGCATGGTAGCCAAAGAAGGGAGAAGTTGAAATTGAGTTTATGAGTTATTAGTAATGGCATGATATAGTATAGCACATGACAGAATGTTTCTATGTAAAGGTCGATTTAGAAGACAAGGCCATGGGAGAGGAGGAGGTAAAGGCAGTGAGAAGCCAGAATATTGGATGCATCATCCAGATGTTTTAATTATCTATTGTTGCAAAACAGACTCCTCAAAACTTAGTTAAAACAACAAGTTACTAATATCTCTCATAGTACTGTGAGTTGGCTGGGCTTGGCTGGGCAGGGCGTCTCTCATGTTGTTGCATCCAGATGTCAGCTCAAGCTGCAGTCTTCTGAACACTCAACTGGCTGGAGGTCCAAGATGCCTCACTCACGTGACTGACAGTCGAGACTGGTTGTTTGTTGGGAGCTGAGAGGACCAACATATGCTCTTTTTATGAAGCTTCGCCTTCCCACATCATGAATGCTGAGTTCCAAAAGGAAGTTTCCCAAGAGTGAGTGCCCCAAGGAGCCAAAAGCAGAAAATGCCAAGCCAGTTAAGGGCTGCACCCCACACTGGCACAGGGTCTTTTTAGTTATATTCTACTAGTAGAAGCAATCTTAGGGCCCACACAAGTTCAAAGGAGTGGGGAGACTAGCAAAGTGGGGTGACTAGATTCCAACTCTTAATAGGGATGTCAAGGTAACATTGCAGGAGAACATGCAGAATGGGAGGTAGTGTTGTGGCTGCCATTGAAAAATAATTTCTGTCCCCTCAGAGATAATGAAATCAGTAAGAATAATGACAGAACTAGTGTAGAAGGGAGAGAGAGTGAACCAGGTTTTAAAATAATGATTAGGTAAAAAACTCAGAGCTCCACAGATGTCTGTAACTAGGAAGAAGCGATGGCAATAAACTTGTTGACATGAGCAAGACAAGGGCTTAAGGGAGGAGGATGGGACAATGGTGGGCATGTCTTATGAAAAGTTGCTTTCACCCCATCCCTGTTTTAGCTAGTTCTCAATTTGGTACAGTGTATGAGGCCCACTTCCAGAGTTGAGTCCCACCTCCTACTTCATCTTGAGAATACCTCTTTCCTTTAGCCCTCTCAAATGTGGGTATTTTCTTTCCACCTGTGTTACTTGGCCTGGGAATGAGGCAGGTAGCCTTTTTGTTCCTCTTTGCAACTTTTACACTGTTGTCCTGTTCTCTTCCCCTAAGCCCATGGTTCCATTTTGCATCTGGTTTCTTTCATATAGCAAAAGGTTTTCAAGGTTCATCATGTTGTATCATATATCTGCCGCTTGTTCTTTTTACTTCCGAATAATATTTCATTGTATGAATTTGCCACATTTTCCTTATCTCTTTCACAAGTTCATGGACATTTGGGTTGTCCACTTTGGGACTAATCTGATTAATGCTGCTGTGAACCTTTGTGTGCAAATCTTTGTGGGTCTGTTTTCATTTCTCTTGGGTATATACCTAGGAGTGGAATTGCTAGGTCATATGGGTTAAACTCTATGCTTAATTTTGGAAATACTACCGAATTGTTCTCCAGAGTGGCTGTGCCGTTGTACATTCCCATCAGCCACTTACACAGGTTCACACTTCACATCCTCAGCGACACCTGCAATTGTCTATCTTATTGATCAATAGACATTGATGGGCAGTGGCCAAGTGTAAACTGGGGAGCCCCCTCCTGTCAGGGGAGACCCAAACTCCGGAAGATCCAATACCTAACTGACAATAAAAGTTTAGGTCAAGGCTGGGCACGGTGGCTCATGCCTGTAATTGCAGCACTTTGGGAGGCCGAGGAGGGCGGATCACTTGAGGCCAGGAATTCAAGACCAGCCTGGGCAACATGGTGAAACCCCATCTCTACAAAAAATACAAAAATTAGCTGAGTGCAGTGGCATGTGCTTATAGTACCATCTACTTGGGAGGCTGAGGCAGGAGAATCACTTGAGCCTGGGAGGTGGAGGTTGCAGTGAGCCATGATCGCACCATTGCACTCTAGCCTGGAAGTTTGGGTCAGTGGCCATTGAAGTAATTGTTTTCTGGACTAAACTCTTCCTGACTGTACCAAGAAGTAATCCCTACTTAGCTGCATAAATGGACTATATGCTATTATTTTAATTATCAAGGCAACCCAAAGCAAAGTTCTAAAAAATGTACCCTCCCATCCCAAATAGTTCATTTTATTGCACAAATGCTACTTATGTTACAGCTAACAATGAGGCCTCAGAAATAGAGATAATGTATACTATAAAATGACCAAAGACACTTTGTGTTAGTCTAACATTTTGCTTGTGAAAAAGCATATTGTAGGCAAGAATAGTCCCATGTATTTTATGCAGGCAAAATTCTGTATCATTTTCTTCTATAGTCAGTTTAAAGGACATGTAAGGCTTTCTATAGCTTTATACAAATATAAATGTTAAAAATACGTAAAATGTGCACTATAATTCTCAGAAGCTCTTTGGTTTACTAAGTACAATGGTTACTTAGTCAAAATATGCTGAGTGACTCTGACCTAAGAATAAATTTACTTTAAAAATGATACAAAATAATGACTTAGTGTGGTAATAAAATGTTGTCAATTTTATTAAAAGCTGATTCCATTTCTTCACACAGTTAAGTACGTTTCTTCCTTGTTTTGTTAAAGCCCATTTCATAAGAGTAAGTTGGCTCTGTGAGAGCATCACTGATAAAGACACGTACAAAGTTAGCACCACACGTTTATAAATGCAGATCGCCACAAGGACCTTTCCAATATGTACAAGCTCCGTTTACACATCCACACATGTATTTACAGCTAATAAATAAAATGTAAAGCCAAAGTATCCTTGATATAAATAGCAAAGTTTTTCAGAGCCAGAGTTCCCGGTGCTATGTGCTGCTTTAGTAAATCTTTTAAGTTAATGCACCCTGGGTCACAACCCAAATCCAGACATTTAATCAATTAGTAATAAAGGGGATGCCAACAACAAATCGTACATCATTTTATTTTTAGAGAGAATTCATTCCAAGCCTGATGATGTTAATCACAACATTGGTCCTACTATTTATAGGCACGGTCATCTCTCTCAGAGAAAGGGTCAAAGTTCTGGCACATCAGGAACAATTTCTACTCCAACATGTTCCAATACATCCCTTGATCGACTGTTTTCCCTTCCAAATTATGCTGAAGGACAGCACACATGCAGAGCTTTCTAATATGTGTTCACATATCACACATTTTCACAGTCTGGTTCCTAGCGATAGCCTCTGAGATATTTGACATCTTTATCATTTCATATTTTTACATAGAAGAGCATTCTGAAAAATAGGAGATCTAGTTTATAAATAATTGTTCACTCACTCTTGATTAGTTGTTAAAAACAACAAATAACAACCCTCATGGTGCTCCATGTGGCTCCTTGCACGCGATGGTTTAGTAGCACTGCTTAGGAATCTACCCCAGGAACTTCTCCACCCTTTTACTTAGTAAAAACAGTCCTTCTCTAAAATCTGTAGAAGCTCACACAATGCAAAATTTGAACTCAAACGTATCTTTTCATGTCAAAGCTAGGAACAAAAGAGATGTACTGGAAGTACAACTGAAGCATGACTGAGGTAAGCCTAAAACTGAATAGTAACTGTCAGATATTGAATGATTTTAAATTGATGAAAATCATTTGGAGAATCTAATAATAAAATTATGGTATTTTTTTTTTCTGCACCGTTCAAATTATGTGTCAGCTGAGGATTACAGGCTCGTTTACAACCCCTATCTAGAGAACATTATTATAATATGATCTTGAGACAAAGAAAAAAGAAGGGGTAGAGAGGGATTAATCTATACATGATAAAGCCTATTAAGAATTAATTGATCTGGATTTTACATCTGCTTGAATTTGTACCTTTGTCATGATGCAAGCCAATGGTAGGGACTGTTTAAAAGCTCTGTGTTTATCAGCCCCTTTCTTTGTCCCTCTCCAAGTCACACATTTCTGGTGGACTTCTGGACTACATTCCAACAGCAAGAGGGAATCATTCTAAAACATCATGCATACTGCTAGGTAGCTGAGTCTGATTCATGCCACGGAAAAACATTTTCTGTATTCTTGGAGACTTGGAGTAAACTTTGAGAAAGTCTTAGCCTGAAAGATCCAGAATTTCAATTAAAATAGGAGGTTCTAACCAATTATAGGCGATGGCCCAATACGCCACATGAAGGAGCCTTATTTTACTATGAGCCCAAACAATTATTTCTTTCTCAAAGGACAAAACAGTGCTTTTCCTGATCCACTGTCTTTTAATGTTGGAGGATGTGCTGTTTGGCCACTATACCCCACAAATTGAATTAGCCACCTTTTAGTGCTTGAGACTGTCTCCTAAAATAACTAACAAGGATAGAGCTGGGATTAATATTCAGGAAAATCCACTTTTGAAACACGCCAAACACTGGGTATGCTTTGTAAAAGTTACTTCCTTCACTTCATTCTTCACAGAATTCATGTGCTGTTCTTTCTTCTGTAGAGCCGCCCAGTTTCTGAGAAAAAGCACAGGAAAAGGGCAATTTATTATCTGCTGATTGTTTTACAAACCCTGCTCATACCCCACTGGTTTTAGGATGGAAAAAGTCTTCAACTGGAATTTCAGAACAAAGGTTGTGAGAATAAACCCGCGGGGGGTGGGGCGGGTGGGGGGCGGGATGTGTATAATGGATTGCAGGGGGGGCGCGGGATGTGTATAATGGATCAGAGAATGGCAGATTCGTAAGAATGAAAGACACTGGAGCAACTATTTAGCCCCGTCCAAATAAGGTGCATCATTTTTGGAGGACTGGGCCAAATGACTTCTAAATTTAGAGGATTTCTTATTCTAAAATGTATAAAACGAAAAGCCCATTCCATTTCATTTCTTGTGATATGAAGTTTCTGATGAGTTAGCAGAAGGTGTGAGAAAGAGAATCTTTGATTTGATTGATTTTAATCACAGAAGAAAGGAACCATTGAAGATTATTAGTCTAATTTATAATTACTTCCTAGATAAAGTTCAGGTGCATTTTTTAGAATGCATGTGGCTGGGCGCCGTGGCTCATGCCTGAAATCCCAGCACATTGGGAGGCCGAGGCAGGCAGATCACCTGAGGTCAGGAGTTCGATGACCAGCCTGGCCAATATGGTGAAACTGCGTCTCTACTACAAACAGAAAAATTACCCGGACATGGTAGCGGGCGCCTGTAATCCCAGCTACTTGGGAGGCTGAGGCACAAGAATTGCTTGAACCCGGGATGCAGAGTTGCAGTGAACCAAGATCATGCTACTGCATTCTAGCCTGGGCAACAGAATGAGACTCTGTCTCAAAAATAAATAAATAAAAATAAAATGCATCTGAACATTCTCTGCCTAAATAACTGTTCTTTCAGTAATCCTATAATCGGACAAGGAATGCATCAGTCGGCTTTCTCAGATGAAGTCTTGTAACTTATAGAAATAATATGACTGGACGTGCTTTGCAAGCAGAGTTATTTACTAATTTAATGAGGTTTTATTTTTACATTCACATATAGATTTAAAGTTGTAGATGTTCTGGGAGAATATGCGTGCTATTTATGTGTAACACAAATGCATGTATAAAACTTCATCTAGAGCTGGGTGCGGTGACTCATGCCTATAATCCCAGCACTTTGGGTGCCTGAGGCAGGCGGATCACCTGAGGTCAGGAGTTCAAGACCAGCCTGACCAACATGGTGAAACCCCATCTCTACTAAAAATACAAAATTATCCAGGTGTGTTTGTGGACACCTGTAATCCCAGCTACTTGGGAGGCTGAGGCAGGAGAATCTCTTGAACCCAGGAGGCGGACGTTGCAGTGAGCCGAGATCGAGCCACTACACTCCAGCCTAGGCAACAAGAGCGCAGCTCCATCTTAAGAAAACAAACAAAAAACTTCATCTAAAAGTCTCTTTCTAAGAATTGAAGAAAGTATGATATTGCCTCAGATTTGTGATGAGGAAAAACAAAGTAATAACCTCTTAGAAGAAAAGTCTCCAGTTAGATAAGAATTGCGTTATTTTGGCTGGGTCAATACCACTAACTATTCTCCATTTTGAGTTTATCTTGATGCTCTTACATTAATGCTTTTGATCCAGATGGTCTCATCTAGTCGTTCAGAGTTTATACACCATAATTCAATTTTTATAAAAGATGAAAAACTTATAAATATTGTGTATGTATAAAGTCTGAAAAAATATAAATCAAAATGTTAATTGGGGTTGTCTCTGAGTGATATGGTCACAGTGATTTTATTTTCTTTTTGCTCATTTTTCCTGATCTATTTATAGTAAACATGCATAAAATCTATTATAAAGTAGAATTTAAAAAAATTAAAGATGTTAATATATAGAGTCTTTAATATACTTTTCCTAATAGGCAATTTTTTTTTTGAGACAGCGTCTTGCTCTGTTGCCCAGGCTGGAGTACAATGGCGTGATCTCGTCTCACTGCAACCTCCGCCTCCTGGGTTCAAACAATTCTCCCACCTCAGCCTCCCGAGTAGCTGGGATTATAGGCATGTGCCACCACATCCAGCTAATTTTTATATTTTTAGTAGAGACAGGGTTTCGCCATGTTGGCCAGGCGGGTCTCGAACTCCTGACCTCAGGTGATCTGCCCGCCTCAGCCTCCCAAAGTGCTGGAATTACAGGCATGAAGGCAATTCTTATTCTATACTTTTGTCTCTAAATGCAAACTAGGAAAAGAGAACAAACCAAAAGCAATTGCTTTTCCTGTTTCCAGATGACGCTATGTCCAGCCTTTCCCATTATTTCTTGTGTCACTGGCTTGTATGACATGATCTAATATTTCTCCCCTTTGTTCCTGTAACCCATTAGCACTTGCTATCTGGCAGGGGATGTGTGGAGGGATGAAAATGGCATATTCCAGGAATTCAGAACAGGAGTGGTGAAGGTCACATGCTTAGTCTCCTCTTAGTACTGACACTCTGGAAAGATTCAGCTAACAGCTGCCACATGGATTAGCCCTAAAGGTCAGGTAGGAAAGAGGCAGAGTTGTTTGGAGATTGAAAAGAGAACAATTTCCTATAACTCTCATTCTGTTCAGTTGGTAACTTCGAGGGTTTTGAGATGGTTGCTTGGGCTAAGTCCTGTTGGCTGGCTGTCCTGGAGTGCGCTGGCGCTTGCAGAATCAAGAACTATGTGGCTACAGGTGATGCAATGAAACCTTTTCATTTCCCTGAATACATCCCGGGAAGAACTGCACCCACAGCCAGAACGGCAACTACTAAACTTGCGTTACATGCTCTGCAGATGGGATTTGCAAAGACAGCAGAGATGCAGTAGAGAAAAACGCAGAAGTGAAGATTCGGGGTAGTTCAAGGAGTAAAATAAAACCTAAAATGTGTGCCTGGGATGAAAGTCAGGGCTGGGAGAAACAACAGAAAGAAGAAAGAGGAAGTATTGCAAAAAGCAACAGACCCATCTGATACGTATGCAGAAGGACTAAGAAAGACTGAAGGCTTTGATCACATGAGTCAGGACAAGCTGCTGGTGATAGGGTGAAGAGGAATGCATGAAGCTGCCTCCCTTAGGGTACAAGCTCAGGATGCCCGGACAGCTTTAGCCCAGAATGCTCACCAGCCTGACTTCTTATTCAGAGACTTGTCATGGCATTTCACAAATACCGCAGGTGCCTTTCCTTTTTGCAAGTGAGACACTTTCTCCCTAGAACAGAAGATCACCCTGTGGAAGAAAATGGATGTGACTATGCCATGTAGAATAATCAAAAGGCCTGTTCACAAAGGTACAGTTCTGTCAGGACTGTTTAAATACTACGTGATCGTGCTGGGTGATTGTTTTGATATTCCCAATAATTAACTGTCACACTCAGGCCACATCAGAATCAGAGGGTAATTTGAGAGCCTAACCCAGTGTTCAGCAAACAAGCTGGTTAATTTAGATAGACAGGCATGCAGACAGCCTAGAGCAGCCTTATATCACTGGGCTTTCACCAAGAGATGATAAAAGATCAACTCTGCCATCTCTTAGCATCTGCCTTCAACTGGACCTTGCTAGTGAAAAAAAGATTCTTTATAACATTTCCATCCCATCCCCAAGATCTTTCTTTTTCTTTTTCTTTTTGGTGATACAAGCAAATGACTACTATAACGTTCTCTATGTAATTCATTTTATGGGTACCCATGGGTGAGGCTGCATAGACAGGTTGACATTATCTTGGAATCTCATCCCCCTTGAAGAGGTTGGTTTGAATCTTTGATTATCCAAGTAACATCTCGGAGGTTTGTTCCCCAGCTATTTTGTGCTCACAAGAAACAGTGCCAAATGAGAAGCTTAGATTCTTGACTTCTAATCCCAGCACTCACTGAATAACTGTGAGCGATTCAGGACTTATGTTTTCCTTACATGAAATACAAAAATACTGTCATTTCCCCAAAAAATAAAATAATAAAATAAAATAATACTCCTAAAGAAAATCTACATCATATAGTAATAAATACAGGGTTTCCTAAAGCTCTCCCTGAATCTTGAAGGCCCCTGAAATACAACCGGTAGGTCATGACATCAGGTGGGGGTCTAAAGTGAATGAAAAAAAATACATTTAATTACTTTTTCTGAGTTTCTCCGGCTTTTACTCTGATCTTCTGAATGGCAAAGCCGGGACTGCTCCACCAGTCTGACCAGCTGAAGTATGAATCGCTCTTCCATTTGAGCTTCAACATGAGTAGTTCTCCAATGTCTACCTCTGTGTAAATTAGGAAGGAGTATGTCTTATTTGTGGAAACTTCAGGCCTAAACAAAAAAGCAATAAATTTGGTTAGTTATAGAGATCAGCTCTCCCTGCGCCCCCCCACACTTTTTTTCCTCCTCTCCAAATATAAATAGCTTTATTGTTTAGGGGATATTTTAAAAATGCAAAAAATGCCCAACAAAATACCCAAAATGAAAGTTGATGGCATTTAGTGTATTTTAAATTATATCCACATCCCTTTGATTTTTCCAGCATTTATCCTAATGACATGAACTATTTAATACAATTCTAAAAGAAAATCCTGAAGTCAATCATTCAGAAATATAATTTTCATTTTCATGTATTCTTTTTCAATTTGTATTGATACTTGAACATTAGTTACAATCATAGCACACATGCAATTCTCTATTCTTTATTCTCTTTATATTTTATATTCCATTTTTTACCATGTTTTCCTGGTTTCCCAGAATTATAGTTTTTATAGGCTAGATCAATTTTATTGACTTGACAAGCCACAGTTCATTTAACTACTGACTCAATGTTGGATACTGGATTTCTAATTTATGCTAGTATATGTACCACTGTAATTGATGTTTTTAAAAATGTTTGTTGACTATTTCTTTAGGATAAATATTAGAAAAAAATCACTTCCTTCTATGTAATAACATTTCGTAGCTGTGGAAAGTTATTAACATACTGCCTTCCGCACCTAGAGGGTTCTAGCTGTGAACGATGCGCAGTAGGTTCGCATGTTCTGCTTCACCACCTTGTCTGCACTGGCTATTTTAAAGATTTGTTCTTCTAGTAATTGTAAAAGAATATCAGGTTGCCTTAATTTTATATTTCTTTGATTAATAGTAAGGGGTAGGCTGGGAACAGTGGCTCACACCTGTAATCCCAGCACTTTGGGAGGCCAAGGTGGGTGGATCACCTGAGATCAGGAATTTGAGACCAGCTTGGCCAACATGGTGAAACCCTGTCTCTACTAAAAATACAAAAATTAGCTGGGCGTGGTGGCGGGCACCTGTAGTCCCAGCTACTCGGGAAGCTGAGGCAGAAGAATTGCTTGAACTCGGGAGGCAGAGGTTGCAGTGAGCTAAGATCACACCACTGTACTCCAACGTGGGTGACAGAGCAAGACTCCATCTCAAAACAAAAAACAAAAAACAAAAAACAAAAAAAGAAGTGCTAACACTTTGTTATGGACTTGTTACTACTTATATTTTCTATACACATTATATATATATCTATAGAGTGGTTTCCTGTTACTATTGCTCATTTTCTTTAATGTCAAACCTTTTGAGATAATTTGATTGTATTGTTTAACAGCAGCTTTATAAAAGAAATAAGCAGATACAAGATGATGAATAAAAAAATATAACTAGTAAGTAAAAATAAAATGACCAATTTAAAGCATTTTTTTTTCTCAATATAAAATAGAGGAAAGACGTCAATTTTGAAATTCTGATTTTTTAAACTAGAGACTTGTTTTCTAGGCATCCCGCTCTGCCTCTGCTGCTCAGACCGAGGGTTATGGCAGGGGAGGGAGCAGTGCCATGACGACTGCCCCCATGTGCTACTCACAGGGTGAATGGGATGTTCTCACTCTCAGCCACGGTGCCATACAGAGAAATCTCAAAGGCCTGGTTGGTATGGGTTTCACTCTCAGTCCCAGAAAAATGAATCTTTACTTGGTAATGGAAGACTGTCGGGGAGGAAATTGGAACATGCTGATCAATCTTTATGAAAATATCACAACCCCACACAATCAGGCAATTTAGAACCACAGAAAGTATCTCACTAGCACTCAAACCAGAAGTTCACACACATGGAACCACTGGTGTTGCTTGGAAAGACTTCATCATGCACAATGTTCATATTTAGAAAATGCAGACCTTGAATTCTACTCCCTTTCGGAAAAGTGTGGTTATATGCATAGGAAAAACCCAAATGTGTCTGAATTGCCAAGCAGCACTAGGAAGTAGCCATCTTTGATGGAGTGCTAGAGAGATCAAATCAGCAGGCCAAATAAAACACTCATGATGCTTTCTCCATGAACTCCACCATCCTTGGCCGTCTTGTCCCTTAGCATCTGGAGCAAGCATATTCGGCATTTGCTTCTGTGTCACTATATGTCACTGTGTTTGTTTCATGAGTAGGTCTGTCCTTCCACCCTGGCTGTAAGCAGGCTTCTGGTCAGAGGACCATGCCCACCCTTTTAATTCCCCCACCATCTAGTGCAGAGTAGGTGTCTACTAGGCACACCATAGAACTTATTTCATTAATTTTTCCATTCTGTGATGGGCACACGAAAATCTCACAAATCATCACTAAAGAACTTACTCATGTAACCAAATGCCACCTGTTCCCCAATAACCTATGGAAATTAAAAAAAATTTTTTTAAAGAACTTATTTCCTTGAGCCATCAGCAAGGCCACAAGGACTGCCTTGTAAAGCCAGCTCCTAAAATGTTCTATACTAGGGACAGCCTCTGGGAGCAGGTACTTGAACTTCTGTATCTCTTCCCTGCCCCTCCTCTGGTCTCTACCAAAAACCCTGAGCAAATGGGCCTGGGGAGAGGTTAAAAGGAAAGGCAGTAGGACTAAAATACATCTCGATAATGGGGGAAAAAAGAGTTCTTGGAGGCCAGGCACATGGCTCATGCCTGTAATCCCAGCACTTTGGGAGGCCGAGGTGGGTGAATCACCTGAGGTCAGGAGTTTGAGACTAGCTTGGCCAACATGGTGAAACCCCGTTTCTGCTAAGAAAAATACAAAAATTAGTTGGGCGTGGTGACGGGTTTCTGTCATCCCAGCTACTCTGGAGGCTGAGGCAGGAGAATCGCTTGAACCGGGAGGCAGAGGTTGCAGTGAGCCAAGATTGTGCCACTGCACTCCAGCCTGGGTAACAGAGCGAGACTCCGTCTCAAAAAAAAAGAGGAGCTCTTGGAATGTTTTTTCTTCTGTATCCCACTATCCTTGGTCAGATTTTTTCTCTTATTTGTGTTACTGTCTATTAAATGTACTTTTTCTTAAGCTGAGATACAGATCTCTTAAGACTGATGGTTTAGAATATAGGAGACCATATTTTTATGCTGCTTTAGACTCTTGTCCAGGTGAAAAAAATTTCAATAAATTTTATTGTGAACTTCTGATAACAATCTCTATTTTGTTTAGATATATCTCTTTTTATAATTAAGAAGTAGCCAGATACTAAGCAAAAACAGAAGAACAACAACAAAACCCCACAGCTAGTAAGAGATGAAGAGACATTGAATTGAGAATTAATCAAATCCCTTGCAGGCAGCAGGACAGGCCAGAACTGAAGAAGCTGGGAGTGGTGAGGTGCCCCCAGGAGACACTGACAGAGACTTGAACCCACTGGTGCAGGCAGCAGGGATGAGTGAAGCCTGTCTGTGTCTTCAAGATTATGGTCCCATGGTCCCCTCTTTACCTCATACACATTGCCTGATTCTGAAGAGTTAAGGTTTCCTTGAAGCACAGGTGCCCCAACCTCTATACCACAAAAGACACCTCTACAGATTCTAGGAATCACCTTACACACGGATGCCATATGTTTTACCTGGGGCCACTGTTCTTTAATATCGTCCTTTCCCTCAGGTTTCCACCTGAATTCCACAAAAGCCACCCTTCCTGAAGTTGGTCCCTCTCACCAGATTTATCCAATGACCTCCTCTCCCATTTTCCCACCATTCCTTTTGGTCTGGCTCTAAACAAGAGGCCAAGCTTGAAATTCAAGTGTGAAACAAACTCCTGGCAAAATGGCAGTATCTTAGAAGGTGTGAGATACTCTTGCCTTCCAGGAATAGTTGCATTTAAAAAGACAAATGAAGCCAAGGAGGGCAGATCACCTGAGGCCAGCGGTTCGAGACCAGCCTGGTCAACATGGTGAAACCCCCTCTCTACCAAAAATACAAAAATTAGCCGGGCATGGTGGTGCATGCCTGTAACCCCAGCTACTCCAGAGGCTGAAGCAGGGGAATCCTTTGAACCCGGAAGGCAGAGGTGGTTGTGGTGAGCCAAGATCGTGCCCCTCTACTCCAGCCTAGGAGAATGCTAGACTTCATCTCAAATTAAATAAATAAATAAGACAGATGGTCCTTGCCTTTATGTAAGTCATGAACTTTCTGTAAAGGGCCAGGGAGTAAATATTTTAGGCTCTGTAGGCTATCAACTCTGTTATGGTGGCATGAAACCAGCCTTTGCCAATATGGTAATGAATGTGTGTGACTGTGTCCTAATAAAACTTTGCATGAGCACATAGAGGGGAACAACAGACACTGGGGCCTCCCAGAGGGTGGGAGGAGGGAGAGCTTCAGGAAAAATAACTCATGGGTACCAGGCTTAATACCTGGGTGATGGAATAATCTGGGCAACAAACTCCCATGTCACAAGTTTACCTATTTAGCAAACCTGCATATGTACCCCTGGACTTTAAAGTTTAAAAAAACTATTTATAAAAGCAGGAAGTAGGCTGGATTTGGCATAAGGGTTATAGTTTGTTGACCCCAGGTGGATGGTTCCAAATGAGCTCTGAGCTCTGTGCTGATAGCCTAGCCCATGCTAATGGCCACATGTACAGGGGAGGGCAGCAAGCAAGGCTGCAAATCCCAGGCTGGGCACTGGGGCCTTGCTGGCAATGGGAATTAGGAGCCTCAGGCAAATGGATCGATGTAACTCCCTATCAACAGAAACACCAGTGAGGGCTCAGGGTTTAGTAATATCAGTCATCATCTCTGTTCCAATGGACAGAATTAGTACGTGCGATGCAGTGAGCATGATAAAATAGGACTCCTTGATTTCCTTATTTACAACAGTCTCCAGCCTACCTTTGTAGGGCATCTGAGAACGAGTCTTCAGGTACATCTTGCTGCTTCTTTTGGCTCTGACTTTATTGATCTCATAGCCCAGATTGTTGCAGCGGTTCTTTCTACAACTCAAGCAGAGCCCTTTCTCAAAGGCTTCCTTGGAACTGCACCTGTAGGCCTTACTTGGATTTTCTTCATTCAACAAGGAGTCGATGAAGAGATGAATGGAGCGCTCGTGGGAGCACTTCACTAGCTGGTCCACATCTGGGTAAAAAAGAGACACAAAGATTGTATCTCAGCAGAAATCCACAATGTGTGTTTCATTTGGCGTGTCTAAAATAGGTTAGATGTGGCATTAGAATAAAATGACCCAAGGATATAGTCCTGTGCATTTATGATCGTAGGCCCTATTTCAGGAAATATTCTTGGTGGTAGTGGCCCACGCACCTCCAAGACAGTGAAAGTTGCAAGTTCACAGGGAATTTTCGACTTTCATACTTCTTATATTTATGCGTATGTTTATGAAGCTGTAATAAGCCTCCAAGGTGGAGGTTGATTTCCTTGTTTGTCACATCATTCTCTTATATTGAAAGTGTCTAACACTTCTAGGTGCTTCTAGAAACATATACATGCCCCTTGCCTTACAATATATTTTTCCTAAGTCAAAAATACTGTAAGTTGAAATGCACTTAATTCCCCCAAAACCCATCATAATGTCCAAAAGTTTTAAGTCAAACCATCATATATATATACACGTGCTTCTCAACTTACAGTGGGGTTATGGCCCAATCGTAATTTTTTTTTTTTTGTATTTCTAGAAACCACATCTTAAGAGGGTAATCGTTAAATGAATTGTATTTTATCATTGATATTATGTATAATTGAGGATTCTGCCCCTACTAACACTCTTTTACATCAAATGAACCATAGAAATAATCAGCAATGCCATAAGAATGACTTCCTTGTATGTTTTTAGGACGATTGAAAATAGTAACATTATGCTGTAAGTTCTATAACGTGCACAAAAATAATGAGAATATCCTAGGTAGGTCCCAATGTCCATAAAGTATGCAAAGGGCCCTTAAAAATAAATCATAAGCTGGACATGGCGGCTCACAGCTGTAATCCCAGAACTTTGGGAGGCTGGAGGCAGGAGGATCACTTGAGGCCAGGAGTTTGAGACCAGCCTGGGCAATATTGCAAGTCCCCTGTTTTTACAAAAAACAAAAACATTAGCCAGGTATGGGGGTGTGTTCCAGATACTTGAGAGGCTATGGCAGGAGGATCGCTTGAGCCTAGAAGTTCAAGGCCACACTGAACTCTGATTGTGTCACTGCACCCCAACTTGGGCAACAGAACAAGACTCTGTCTCAAAAAAAAAAAAAAAAAAAAAGAAAAAGAAAAAAGAAAAAATCATAAATTTAACACAAGCTAACATTATTAAAGTAAAACATTAAGCCAACATTATGTTCTGAAAATTTTGGAAGATTTATACTAATTAACATCTCCTTCCATTCCAATAACATCTACAATCCTTCCACTGGCTTTGCAATTCCATTCAAGGTATGACAACATGTAGCCAGATAGCATTTTATGATGCCATTATTGAGGTCAGTGGAGTTTTCCTGTCTAAATCTCACCTTTTTCTCTTGCTACTGTAAGTGCACTGCTCAGTGTAGTCTACAATGTAGTAAATAAAAGATAAAATGTCTGTTTGCCTGGCTATAAGGTGGTCTTGCTGAACATTGCAGAATTCTTCAGAAACATAATTTGGCCAAATGTGTATATGAAAACTACATACTTTGGAGCTACTGGGTAGGACTTTGGGTCAATAAGGGTTAAGGATAAGAGTCACATTTAATTCACTTCTAAATAATATTTACCTCCAAGGCCTCTCTCTGCAATCACGCGAATAGCTTCTCCAATGTTACATCCTGGCTGAAAAGTACCTCCATTCGGGTAAATGTCAACATGCCCAACTGGTTTCTGGATTCCAATGCTTCGGCCAGGGGATCCTCTGGTGAATGTGTGTAAGACGTCTACAAAATCTGCATCATCAGGAGAAAGGCGGCTTGGGGCCTCTGCATACTCAAAGTTAGGTCCAGCTGGATCAAGGCCTTAAAAGGGAAAAAACAGGTCCACAAATTTGTAAATTTCCATTCGTGTGATATTCGTATGTCACTGATCATCATTTGAATGCACTGGCAGCTATTTAGATTCTTATCATCACCTATTCTGTAGTCACTGGATCTTTACTTAGACATAAAAGGAGGCTTGGCTCCTTCTACAATGAATTTGAGTCTCTTAGCCTTATACAGCAGTTTTCACTCGGGATGGCTGGATTTCCTTTTGTAGATTATTTTGAATATGTTGAGAAGATGTATAAACAGCGGTGGGTTCTTTCTCTCTGTGTGTAAGCCACATCTTTGCCTAGATGCCTGTCTTCTTTCTAAGTGTCCTCTGGAATTGGTCCTTTTTCTTTTCTCCTCGCACTGATGTGCATTACACTACGAAAACACGGAGCTGAGAGTGGAGGGAAACAGGCTTCCCAGAGAAATCTGCAGGCATTGTGTGTAATTCTGCTCTATTTCTGTGCTGTTGCCAGTGGATAGTAAGCCCGTCAGAGCATCTGTAATTTTTCTTATCCCTAATAAAGAGCCCTACAATGAGGTAATCAAGTTCTGGGCATGTCTTCTGGAAGAACACCACACACGTGGGTATTTAACAAAATTCGTTCTGATTCTCTCTCAGAATGACAGTCTTCTCAACTCTTATAAGACCAATGAAACTTCTTTCTTACCAGTAATTCTGTTGACTTTCTTATTGGTCAGACTTCCTGCAATGCCAGCAGCATGGGCTCCGAGGCTGTATCCCAAGAGATGGACGTTGTCCAGAGGGTAGTTAAACTCCTCCTTTGGAAGAGAAAAAGAAAACAAAGGTTCTTATAATTCTGCCAAAAAACAAAACTAAAAGAAACAAAATGAATATAAATATTGTTTTCGAAATATAGGAAATACTGAAAACTAATTCTACTTATTTTAATTTTGTGTTACAGGTAAGAGAGAGAAAATATTCTCTATTGTTAAAATTTTCTCTTTTTCTTTTGTTTCACTGTTCCATAAACAAATCCAGTATAGATTTTCTTTTCCTTTAATAACAGATTGAAATGACAGTTTTTCCATGCATCTGAAATAGTATTATTATGTATATAATATATGCATATGTTTGTATATGTCTTTGCATATATAACCATATACTATATGTACAAGCATATACATATATATGTATATGTGTATATGCATATATGCATGCATATATATATGTATATGTGTATATGTTTGTACATATAGTATATGGGTATATATTTTCCCATTATTCCTTACTCTAGATACCTGTATCACTTTATCACTGAAGGTTAGCCAAGCAATGACAGACTCAGGAAACATTACAGTGGAAGGGATCAGAGACACATGGTCCAACCCCTCCTTTAACAGGTGAGAAGCCTGAGCCCCAGGGAGGTGATCCCGTTTGCCCATGTTCATTCGCCTGGTCAGCAAAAAAGATAAGAAAAGAACTTTTATCGTTTATGGTCAGTCTAATAAATACAGCCTATTTTTTTACTTCCAATTACCTGGTTAAAATAATTTGCCTCGGTTAGAGTGTTAGCTTCTTTCCAACCCCAAGATACTTTTCAGAGGTACTTTTCAGGGGATCGTCTGAAAAAGTGGGTCTCTTGCAGCTAAGTCAGAACTCCAGACCTCAGTTCCCTTCTCTCCTATGCACCTTCCCTTCCAACATCTTCCTAGCTCAATTCCATCACTCTCCCAATGTTCAACAAAAAGATTCATCCTATTTCACACTAAAGAATAAGTACTATTAGTATTTTCATGAAAGAGATTGGTATGTTTGGCCGGGCGCGGTGGCTCAAGCCTGTAATCCCAGCACTTTGGGAGGCCGAGACGGGCGGATCACGAGGTCAGGAGATTGAGACCATCCTGGCTAACACGGTGAAACCCCGTCTCTACTAAAAAATACAAAAAACTAGCCGGGCGCGGTGGCGGGCGCCTGTAGTCCCAGCTACTCGGGAGGCTGAGGCAGGAGAATGGCGTGAACCCGGGAGGCGGAGCTTGCAGTGAGCCGAGATCCGGCCATTGCACTCCAGCCTGGGCGGCAGAGCGAGACTCCGTCTCAAAAAAAAAAAAAAAAAAAAAAAGAGATTGGTATGTCAAGGCGAGGATAAGATGTCCATGGGCCAGCCAACTGGTGGGGAAGGATTTGGCTGAACATGCCATCTTTCCTCTGTCCGAAAATCACAAGCTTTTGTCTGTTGGATCTATTCACTATGAAAATATCAGACGATAAAGCAGGGCAGGACTATTTATTGGACTTATAGTCTATTCTTATCAAAATGTTGCTTTTGGATATAAAGTAATGCCCATGCTCATTCTGAAGATTTGAAATGCCCCCAGAAAATCTTTACATCTAAGAGAAAAGGAAGAAAGAACCGCCATTTTGTCTGGCTCCTGTCAAAGACACTGTTTTGGACACTTAAGTCTACTTCTCCCAGTCTTACCTCCATCCAGTTGATAAACCGGGCCACGTCCTGTCCCACCAGTTTGGTGTAGCCCGCGGACACTGGGTAATGCTGCTGAGCCCGTGACAGCCAGTCCACCACAATGACGTTGGAGTCTGGTTCTCTCTTGTACAGGGCAGCCACAAGTTTTGGCACCCAACTCTCATACATTCCTGTTACCTGAAGATGATGACACAAGCTTTCTTAAAATACCCACCTACCACTTGTCATGGATACATCAGCCCAATACACCTGCATGAAATGGAAAAAAACAAACTTGGAAGGAAGCCCATTGGCACAGATAGAAAAAATCAAATAACAGAAGAGTGTTCAGAGACAGGTCTGTCCCTTCCAAGGCAGATCTAAGTATGCCAGGAAGGCATTGAGTTGAGGAACAGCAGATTGGAGTTCACCATGCTTTCCATTTAAAAAGTATATTTTAGACATTCAGCAAAATTTTGATCATTTATACTATTAAGAGGAAAGATTGGTCTGAATGCAAAGCGGGTCTTTGAGGAAACTATCAGGAGCACCTGGCTAGGAGCAGAAACCTGAGGAATTGGTCCAGTCCCACACGCCTTCGCCTCCCTTCAAGGTTAGGGTGTTGGGCACCCTTTGTAGTTGGCTTTCAAGATCAAGAGAGGATGATGTCATTTCTTCAGAATGTAATGTTGATGGCCCCCTGTTTTAGCCAGGATCCCCTACTTCACAATGGGAACCCCGTACTTAAAGCTAATGACATCCAAGCAAGTGGCAAAGCTCCAAGATAGCTGTGTCTAAGCAACATGCTGGGATGCATCACATGCATGCTACATGCTAAGCATTCTTTTGGGAATCTCATGACACAGCTAGAGAGCCTCCTCAGTTCCCTTCATCTGTGCCCGTGAGTCCCCAGGCAGCTTATTTCAGATAAAGCAAGAAAACTGGGTTTACTCTAGGCCCCTATTAGAAGTTTTTCCATACTACTAGTGTTTCTCTTTTCTTTGTCCTCCCTCCCTTTCTCCTTCCCTCCCTCCCTCCCTTCTTTCCCTCCTTCCTTCCTTTTTTCCCCTCCTTTCTTTCCTTCCTTTCTTTCCTTTCTTTTCTTTCTTTTGGCAGAGTCTCACTGTCTTACCCAGGCTAGAGTGCAGTGGCATGATCTCAGCTCACTGCAACCTCCGCCTCCTTGGTTCAAGCAATTCTCCTGCCTCAGCCTCCTGAGTAGCTGGGACTACAAGCACGTACCACCATACCTGGCTATTTTTTTTGTATTTTTCTTTAGTAGAGATGGGGTTTCCCCATGTTGGCCAGGCTGGTCTCAAACTCCTGACCTCCAGTGATCTGCCTGCCTTGGCCTCCCAAAGTGCTATGATCACAGGCATGAGCCACCGCTCCTGGCCCAGTGTTTCTAAGTTAAGCAATCTAAAATGGCTGGTCATCCAACTTACTCCTACAGTGGCTGACACTTTTATTAACTGCACAATAGCTAATTGAATCCTTTCTTTCTGATCAACATAAAACAGTGATGTAAGTAACCACAAACAAAGCGAGTGAAAAATTTAAGTACTCACCTTCCTCAACTCAAAAAGGATCTTATTTTCTAAGTTCTTTCAATCTGAGTGTTTCTTCTGAGGTTCAATAATTACTATGTTTTAAATCTTTGGTTTTTAGACATGCAGCTGAACTGAAGCCCTCCCTGCTGCCTGTACCAGGTGGGCCACCTGACCCTGCCAGTGAGTTCACTGAGATAATCAAGATCAGTGTGGCTGGCTTAATTCTTGCACAGACGCAACTCAGTCCCACAGCCAGACAACAGTCTCTGGGCTCAAGCACTCAAAATGTCAGGACACATGATATGAAAGATACAGGTGGGCTTAGTGGGGCGGTAGGACCGATGATAGGAAGTGGCACCATCTGTTGATACTGGGTTGGTCATGTCATCTTGTTATGAAAAAGAAACGTTTTTTCCATAACTTCCCAAAGTATAAAATTCTCTCAGGGATAAGATTGAAATGCCTGAGATCCTCGATTTATTTCTGTTGTATAAGTGCATTTATTAAGCTCAGATTTTTTGAAAAGTATTAAAAGTCAATTTCTGCATATAACCAAAGGGCCTCTAAAGATTCCTTTTTTCTGGGCCAGACGCAATGGCTCACACCCATAATCCCAACACTTTTGGGAGGCCAAGGTGGGTGGATCACTTGAGGTCAGGAGTTCGAGACCAGCCTGGCCAGCAGGGTGAAACCCCGCTTGTGCTAAAAATACCAAAATTAGCCAGGTGTGGTGGTGGGTACCTGTAGTCCCAGCCAGTCGGGAGGCTCAGGCAGGAGACTCTCTTGAGACCAGGTGGCAGAGGTTGCAGTGAGCTGAGATCGTGCCACTGCACTCCAGCCTGGACAATAGAGTGAGACTCCGTCTCAAAAAAGAAGAAGATTCCTTTTTCCTACTTATACCTATTAAAATATAAAAGGATTTATGTTTAGGAATTTGAGCTTTTATCACAAAATATTGAATTTACTATGTTAACATAGTAAATGGCTGTATTTTAGTAAACATCTGTGTGAATTCTGTTGGTAGTAGTCTTCATCTCTATAAAAATTGTAGCAATTGTCCTCTTCAGTCAATAACAAAGGCACTTAAATTATGTAGGAAAGGAAATGTGGACTAGATGAATGTTATTTTTAGCTAGTTCTCACTAGAAATTGGTATTATAATATTCACAAGCTCTGACATAATGGATAGATAATATATCTTTTACAATCCATTTTACATAAATGCTTTTAAATAAATTACACAGTCTACTCACTTGGGATTGAAACATTTTAAAACAAACTAAGCAAGAACTGCATAACGTAAAGTGACCTTGTGACATATTAGAGAGAGGACTTTTGTCAATATTTTTAAAAGTAAATTTAATCACAGTTTCACTTTTTCTAATCATCTGGCATGTCAGTTCCCGGCCCAACCCTTTTTTTAAAAAAAATTTCTAGAGAAGTTCCCTAAAGTTGACAACTGAAAATTTTGGAAGTAGAGTGTTCTTAGGAATAGCTAGTACAACCTCTGCTTTACAGATCAGTAAATGGAGACCCAGAGATGACAAGTGACTTGATCCATAGCACAGAGCTGGGGAATGGCAAAGCCAACACGGACCCCACACTTCCTCACTCCACTCCAGCCCTCTCCTCACTCTTCTATGCTGCCTTCTTTAGAAAGGTTCTCCTGGCAATGTGCTGGATGATGCAGGATCACGCCAGGGTTCTGCCGGTTCTCCACAGCAATCACCTATCTTCTGCTCTGTAGCTGGGCAGAGCGTCCTTTACCCACCTCGCAGGAGGCTCTGACTCAAGAGCACCAACCAAGTACAGTGTTAAAATGAAGGCTGGCACTGCCTAGGGGGAGTTCTCATGAACCTGTGGCTTCAGATCCCACCTGAGCCAGAACTGTGTTTATTCAAGTGTAAAGGAGAACCATGCGAGATATGGGGTGTGGACCCATCACTGGCTCCCCAACAACTAGGGCAGGCCCATCAGGATACCTTACCACCCTAATCCCCTCTTTCCCAAAGAGCCTCGCTTACCGTCCAGCCGTGGATCACCATGAAGGTTTTGCTGCTGTGATTGAAATGACAGGTCGCCACAGACTCTGCTACTCCAGGAATGAGGTGGCAAGTGTCCTCAGCTGTGTCTTCAGGGGTCCTTAGGGCAAATTTACTTTCGATGTCGATAAAATCTCTTCTTTCTGAAAAAGAAAAATTGGATATGAGGTTAACTGGAGGGTTGCTTGGTTTTATTCATTGGAATGGTATATTTTAGGTTCACAGGTAACCACCGCTGATGCTATTTTTGTTTCTGAAGTGTTTTCAAAAACGAATGTGGATTGCAAGAGTACAACAGATCCTCCAACGTTGAGCAAAGTTGACAGACAACCTTAACTCTGAATTAAGATAGTCACCATTGACCTCTCCTAAGTCTTCCAGTCTTTCCTGAAGCTCTCCTTAGTCGGGGTGTGTGTGTGTATGTTCATGATTTCAAGTAAGTGAACTGCTATTTGGGGATTCCTTAGTGAATTCTATCTTCTCTCAAGACATGAATTTAAGTGACTTGGCCAAGGTTACCCAGGTATTAGTGGGAGGGTGAGGATCAGAACCAGGTCTCTCAATTCTACTTCGAAGCTCGCTTTCCTGGAGAACATTGACTCGTGCATGGCTCTTGTGTGCTATAGTTCCAATATTTGTGGGGGGTTTTTTGTTTTGTTTTGTTTTTTGAGACAGGGTCTCGTTCTGTGGAGTTCTCCCAGGCCAAAGGAGTGCAGTAGTGCAATCTTGGCTCACTGCACCGTCGATCTCAAGTGATCCTCCCACTTCAGCTTCCTGAGTAGCTGGGACCACAGGCGTGTGCCACCACCCCAGGCTAATTTGCATTTATTGTAGAGATGAAGTTTCGCCATGTTGCCCAGGGTGGTCTCTATTTCCTGAGCTCAAGTGATCCACCCGCCTCAGCCTCCTAAACTGCTGGGATTACAGGCATGAGCCACCAGACCTGGTTGATTTTTGTACTTTTAGTAGAGACGAGGTTTCACCGTGTTGGCCAGGCTAGTCTCAAACTCCTGGCCTCAAGTGATTTGCCTGCCTCAGCCTCCTAAAGTGCTGGGATTACTAGTGTGAGCCATCAGGCC
>NW_012102077.1:3315934-3321776 GCF_000951045.1 Mandrillus leucophaeus | reverse complement strand
GCATGTTCTCACTCATAGGTGGGAATTGAACATTGAGAACACTTGGACACAGGGCAGGGAACATCACACACCGGGGCCTGTCATGGGGTCGGGGGACAGAGGAGGGATAGCATTAGGAGATATTAGGGATAGCATTAGGAGGTATAATGTAAATGATGATTTAATGGGTGCAGCACACCAATATGGCACATGTATACATATGTAACAAACCTGCATGTTGTGCACATGTACCCTATAACTTAAAGTATAATAATAATGGTAATAAAAAGAAAGTACAGGCATTTGAGTCAGCCTTATCTAATTATCTACAATTGGCCAACATTTTCTTATTGAGTAATTATTTTCTAAAATTCCTTAAACAATATTGTGGTTTAAGAAATATGCAATGAGTTGATCACACACACGTACACATACACGTGCACATGCACCTCCATCATCTAAAATGTAGGAGAAATTTCTTAATGATTCTAATTATGAGAAAAGGAGTTTTGTCACAATGAGTAAACACTCCAAGATCATTTATTCAAATAAGAATCTATGCTAAACTATTGATCTTTAAAGCTCTTTTCATTTGCATATAGTAAGACTGCACATAAATCCATCTGTCCACCAAGAATATGCTCTCCCTCTCATCTTTATTTGAAGATGTTGGTCGCCTTCTTCCTTCCCAACCAGAGAGCACTCTGTTAGCTTTACTATTTATCTGATAATGGAAAAGAGTATTGAATACTTTTGATCTAATTCTGCTTTCAGTGCCTAAGAACTTCTTTTCCTGTTAAAAAGTGCCTTAGAAAATTTAAAACTAAGTTAATTTCACCTTCTCCCACATCTTTCCACCTTAAATAGCTCATACCTCCTCTCCACCAGTCTTATTTTAACATATTCTATTATCAATCTTTTTAAAGCAGAGATGATCTGAACAACCTGGCAGACAGATCTAGCTTACTACCTATTTGCCAAATTGATATTTTAAGAATATTGCTCAGTACAACTCCAGAGGCTGCCATTCACTTTTAGTCCACTTTCCCCTCGAATTATGCAATTTGGTGTCCCTGGAATTGCTGGTGGTTTTGAAATGACCACAAATTTTCTTTGAAATGACCAAGACTGGCTTTGTGTAGTTCCATGAAAAAAAAAAAAAAAAAAAGGTCTATTCAATCCATAGATCCTGTACCAGATTGCATGTATGGCTCACTGACAGCTCCAGTTTCCCTCTGTTGGGTCCAGAACACGTAATGAAAAGTAGGAAATTTACACATCCTCTAGTAAATTTGTATTTAGAGACTTTCATTTTACTTTTAAAGCAAATGATTTTCATTTGACAGGAAAATAGTGCCACTCTGTGTGCTATGTGATGGTTTCAATTCTATGTTAGATATGAAATAGTAAATCTTATTGGCACTTAGTCAAACTTTCCTTTTCTTGGATGTTCTGATACTTTTCACACTACCTGTGTTTGCAACCCCCCGAGGATGTCTCAGTGTCCTAAAGATGAATGTGCTTCCCAAGCTTCAATCAGCTCTCTAGTAACTGACTTAGACCATGTAGCAATGGGTAGGACGATGAACCCTGGCTGTGGGGCAGTCAGTATATTTGGTTGTTCCAGTGCATCCTGTGATTGCTATTGGGTAGCAGGTGAACTGATTTGATGGAGCTGTTAATAAAGAAACTATTAGTTTCCATACATGGAAATAATATAAGTGACTGCACTCATCTAACTAGACTGTCTTTTACCATGTCCCTTAGAAATTAAGGCCACCTTAGAATTGAGAAAGAAGAGGAGTACAGGAGGAAGGGAAGGGAAGCAGGAAGCGAAGCGGGAAGGGAAGCGGGAAGGGAAGTGGGAAGGGAAGCGGGAAGGGAAGGAGGGAAGGAAGGAGGGAAGGAAGGAGGGAAGGAAAGGCAGGCCTCCATCCTGAATTTAACTTAGCATCTCTGTACTACCTGCCAATCAGGTCTCATCAGAAATGTCCATATTAAGCACTTAGGGGAGAGTTTTGGGTAACACGGAAGTTATAAGTTATGCCTTTCCTGACTATGGAATCTTTATTCCTAAACTCCTAAATAAGTAGCTACAAATCTGAGTGTGTAAACAAAGATGAAGAATTTATTCTAACATAGATAAGAACTCACAGAGACAAAATTAGGTTGAGAAGTTAAAGCACGTAGAGAAAGATAAATGTATAGAGGGGAAGAGCGGGAATTCTTGTTGCTAGAAAGAGGGAAGCATTGAGCATCCCAGGAAAGCAACAGATGATGCTTTAAAGGCAGATCAAAGTCATCACATGAGTGACATGAACATTTATGCAATGACATGAGGTACAAGAACTCAGTGAGAATGCAATTCTTTTTGGAATTTCTATTCTTCCTTTATCTCCCCACCCTTTTCTCTCTCTCTCCCCTTTTCTCTCATTCCTACAGGACTTCCTCAGTAATTCATTTGCTCTCTGAGACTGATAGTCATAGTTATCGACTCAGGCAGTGTTTGTTGAAGAACAAACTGAATTACTGATGTGGTCGATTTGGTGAAGAAAAACATCAATATCATGATCAGACTGAATTGATTGGTCTGCTCAGATATTCCAATGTAAACAATGCTCTTGACTTATCTAACAAGCAGCTTTATTTCATTTTATTTTATTACTATTTTTTGAGACGGAGTCTTGCTCTGTCGCCCAGGCTGGAGTGCAGTGGCGTGACCTTGGCTCACTGCAAACTTTGCCTCCTGGATTCAAGCCATTCTCTGCCTCAGCCTCCCAAGTAGCTGGGATTAAAGGCGCCTACCACCACGTCTGGCTATTTTTGGTATTTTTAGTAGAGATGGGGTTTCACCATCCTGTCCATGCTGGTCTTGAACTCCTGACCTCATGATCCACCCGCCTCAGGCTCCCAAAGTGCTGGGATTACAGGCATGAGCCACTGTGCCAGCCTACTTTTTATTTTTATAAAAATTGTTTTATTAATGGAATAGTAAAAATAAATCCTATGTGTATCACCTGAATTTTACCCTGAATTTTCTCCAGTATTAGGGGTAACCTTCCACACTACTGAAAAGAGGGGTTAAAAAATAGGTTCAGAGATGTGTGTTAAAATTTCCCCACTGAATTAGACCATCAAGTGTAATAAGCCATCATTATTTAAAGGGATCTTGTGGACTGGTTAATGAAATAATTTGGTTGAGTGTCATCACATGGGCATATTTAAGTCAAGATTTTTTTAAGTGAAATACAAAATGTTTACATGATTAATCTGAGACTACTTTCTTCTTGTTGCTGAGGATGGCAAATGGAAACATCTAGTTGTCTCAAACTAACACAATGAAAGTCCATGATTACTTTGCCAACAATTGTTTTATTGGGGGGAAGGCTGCATAAACATGGGGATGCTATTCTTTTTAGTTAAAATGTAAGTGCTAACTCCTATACTATTCTTCACCATAATTAATTCTGCAGCCAATTTTTTTTCAAAGGTACATTATTGATGTCATGATAGCTGTATCTTGAATGAAGGGCTGTTGAGGCTCTCTAAATGCAAATCCATTTACCTACATTTACCACGATCCCTCCAAAAGCATCTGACTTTTCATGCTACTTAAAAGCTTCTCTAAACTTTGTACTACACTCAAATTAATCCAAGCCAGAATGGTATTACCCCTACCTGACTGCATAGAAAGAGACTTCAACATGTATGAAAACACAGATGAGCACACACACCAAAGTGGGTTGAGTGCTGTGAGCAAGGTGGCTGGATTAGACAAAGTGTGGCCACCCCAATTGGGTCATCTTTGTTCTATTCTACTGTCAAATAATGGTGGGAGACATTTTCTTTCATTCAATCAAACAGTCAAAATCACCAAACTGCTTAGATAGCATCTGATCATTCTGAGAGCACAGACTAGGAAGAGCAAAAGGAATGAACTGGCACAAGTTTGACAGGCTCACTTCCAGCAGAACTTTCATATATATATATATATATATCACCCAAGGTAATCCATTCCTTCCTTCATAGTAGATACCTATTGTTGAGCAGTCAAAGGGTGTCAGTGCACACAGACAATCTTAAAATGGCCACAAGACGGCAAAGTGCAGTCATGCAGTCTAATGAACAGACATTGTTCAGAGTAAATTTCAAACTCTTAGTCTCTAAATTGGAACCCTATCCTATTAGTCCTTCAGAAGCTAATGGAGCCTTCAACTTTTCCAAAGACAGAATGTGACAAAAGCACTGTGACAAAGATTTTACTCCCAGGTTAGAAAGTCTCTGTTGATAAATGGTATTTAGTTCACTGTGGTGACAAACTCATTTAATGGATAAATGATCCCAAGCTTTACACTGATAAGTGTTTTTGTTGTTTTTATTGCCATAAAAGTTGGAATTTACCTTATGTGTATGATACTCGTGTCTTGAATACTTTCCTTACACTTTGTGATCGAAAATCATCACCAGCCATCACTTTGATGGCTGGAACATCTTCATATTTAAGTCAGTGCGGTCTTTGTGGTGGCCACAGAAGAAACTAGCTGCAAAATGTTGTAAGTTGCAAGGCACTTTCTTGAACCATCTGGCATAAGGCAGTAAACTGTATGGCCTGGTTTTTCCTCCATAATAAAGCAAGAATAGAGAGCTGAGTTAAAAATAAGCTGCTGAAAGAAAGAAAATTTTCCATCACAGCTCTTCCCCCGTACCTGACTCCCACCTTTTAATACAGCTATTAATCATTCCCTCACTGAGCTCTCCTCCAGTGACATCTGCTGTTTTGCTCTCCTTTGCCATCATGTTCAACTCGGAAGATAGCCTGGAAATTCATGATGGCCAGGCAAGCAGAACTTCAGCTGCTAAGCACTGACCATACTCTCCCTCTCCTAGCTCTTCACATTTCCTAACTGGGACCATGCAGAAATGGTGGTGGCTCCCAGGACAAAGTGCCTGAGGGCAGTGCCTCTTGTTCTCATATTCTTAGAAAGAATCCAGAATGAATAAGTAAACTCAAGAGCCCAGAGGAGGTGCTGCCTCTCTTTCTACCACACTAACATCTTTCCCTCCCTGAAATTCTTACCTTCCTAGATGAATGCATCTGGGGGAGAAAGAGGGAGAAAGTTTCTGTGATGAGAGAGCATTATATATTGGGTGAATAGTGAAAGTGGAGGGGATGAGAGGCAGTCATTTCAAGTCTACTTTGAAATAATCCTTCCTTAATATATTTACAGCCTAGAAAATCATGTGTTGGCTACAACTCAATAAACTAATTAATCACGTAAGTGTCCACTTAAAGAGTCAAGAGTTACACCGGCCTCAGAGAACATTGGCTTCATCCAGTTAAGCAGTACAAAGGGAAACATACCCCATCTAAGATGTTGAAGACGTTCTCATCGAGTCTCCAGTGTTTTCAAACTGATCCAATAGAAAAGATACTTTTTTTTTTAATCCAATTTTGCTTTGATGGAATCTATACTTAGCGTTTGTGTGTGTGTGTGTGTGTGTGTGTGTGTGTGAGAGAGACACTGTCACCCAGGATGAAGTACAGTGGGACAATCACAGCCCACTGCAGCCTCCTGGAACCCCCTGGCTCAAGTGATCTCTCCTCAGCCTGCTGACTAGCTGGGACCACAGGCACAGGCCACCATGCCCGGCTAATTTTTGTATTTTTTTTTTTTTAAATAGAGACGGTGTTCCCCTATGTTGCCCAGGCTGGTCTCGAACTTCTGGGCTCAAGCTATCTTCCGGCCTCGGCCTCCCAAAGTGCTGGGACTACATGGGTGAGCCACTGCTCCCTGCCAACTTTTTTTTTTAACCTAACAAAAATGTTTCACAAATTAATGCCAAAATAAAACAAACGTTCAGT
>NW_012102077.1:3309155-3314854 GCF_000951045.1 Mandrillus leucophaeus | reverse complement strand
GGGAGAGAGAAAAAGCGGGAACCGGGCGCCGCCGCTTCACCATCGGGAGGAGATTCCCTCCCGGCCCCTCCTGGATCCCACTGCAGGGACCCTTTCGGGCTAGTGCCCAGACTGGGAGAGTCCCCGGGCGCATCACAGCCCCTTCCAACTTCCTTTTTCCCATCCTCAGTTCGGATGGCAAGTGGCCACCCGCCGGGTTTGCAGTTGGAGGGGAGTCTGCGTGCAAAACTTACGGTCGGCGGCGGCCACCCCTCCGCGGGAGGCGGTCAGACTCTGGAGCCACACGGCCAGGGCCAGCAGGAGCAGGGCTTTGCTCTCCATCTCGGGGCGCGTCCCTCTGGAGGAGCTGCAAGGCGCGGACGGACTGATGAGCCGGCTGAGCCGGGGGCGGGAGAGGGCTGGAGCCGCGGTCCGGCGCTGGGCAAGTCGCCCTTTAAAGGGGAGGGCAGGGCAGCTAGAAGTGGACAGCTTTCCCTTGAGGAGGAGGAAGAGAGGGAATCGAGTCTGACACTGTTTTCACGCCACGGCTGCTTATGTGACTGGAAATATGCAAATAAACCTCATCACCTATTGGCTATAAAATCATAAGTTGGGGGGAGGGCCCTAAATTCACTTCTGAACGTTTGAGCAAACCAGTAATGAGGATCAACCCTGCCAACGAGAAGAGGAGGAAAGGGCAGACGGAAAAATTTGCTTTGTTAGGCTCCTGTTCGCTTAGCCTAAGGGTTTCCACTCTCCCCGGGGCCCCCTGTCTAAGCACCAAACACAGGTTTATATCGATTCACGTTAAATACTCAACAATCACCTGTTTTCCAAGGAGGGAAAGTTTAGCTGTTAAATTACATTTGGCCGGCACTTTAATACACCTCTCTTTTGATGAATCCTGTTTGTCACTTGCAGTCCTCCCTCCCTCACCCGGCACCCACCCCCACCCCCGCAAAGTCAATGTAGGGATACAGGGACACACATTGCGTCCCAGCTTGTGCTCGTACAATCTGGTGTTTTAACATTGGCAAGATGGATCAGCTTATGTGATGGAGAAAAACCTACTTGCTCTAACTAGTTTCTAATTTTTGCCTCATGCAAATTATTCTCAATCCTCAAACTCATCAAGGAATGCAAGGATAATATTTTGTGTTCAGAGGCAGAACATCGAGGTCAAATAATCTAAAGCCGTATTGAGTTATAAGTGAAAGAAGATAGTCACAAATGACACATATTGTATGATTCCATTTAAAGTGTCCACAAATAGACAAATCTATAGAGACCAAAAGTAGATCAGTGGTTGCCTGGGGCTGGGTAATTAATAGGGGAGGGGAAGAATAGAGAGATTTTGGGGGAGTTGATGACAATGTTCTAGATTACGTTATGGTGCTGATGCACAGCTCTGTAAATATACTAAAAGCATTAGAATTGTGCACTTTAAATGGGAGAATTATATAGTGTGTAAATTATAGGTCAATACAGCTATTTTTAAATGGGTAAGAGGCATGCACAAAAAATAAGAAAAAAAAAATTGGATACTGTGCTTTTCTGCCAAAATGCTTGGAATACTTTTAAATATCTTTTTAAATATAAGGGATTTATATTAGCCAGGAAGGACAATGAAGTGTATCCCCAACCGCCTCTCAGTTTATGGCTGAGAAACTGACTCATCAAATCAGAACCTCCAATCTACTACATTTATAGTCTGAATATTTTTAATGTCCACTTTTACTCATCCCACCCTCCATCACACACACGCACAAACACAATGTACAATTGTAGGTTAGAACAATGAAAAGCTTTTTTAAAAACTGGGCTCGCTTTTTAAGTTTTTCTCGAAAAATGAAATAAAAGTTGATAATACCCAAATATTTCAAAAGTCTGTATTCTGCACAACAGAGTTCTATCTTTAAGTTGATGCATTCCGTGCCACAACACAACAGGCTGTCTCGTATTGCAATTATTACACAATGTACTGTGCACATTCACTCTATCCTACAAAGTATGTAGAGAATCTTGAAACCTGCCAAAAATTAAACTTCGCAAAACTTTAGAAGTGGCAGAACAGACCATGCAAGGGATGAATAACTATGATGTGGCCGTCCTCCAAAAATCATGTAGTAAACTCTAATTTTAAAAAATGACAGAAGATGAGTACAATTGCATTGGATGTGTTCATGGTGTGAATGGCATATAAACAGACGTGCAGAAATGCCTGCTATCTTATATAGAATACTCCTGCAGCCTATTTTCATGCATAAATGTCTTTTGATAAGACAACCAAACTAAACTGCACTTCTGTGCCTTTCAGAAAACTGCAAGGAGATTTTATGTAATTGCTAAGGTAAAGTCTTATACTTATAACGTATTTTTAAAATGATTTCCCGGGCTAACCAGATAACAAAATTAAAGCCCTCAAGAGTTGGAGGATATATAATATTTAAATATGAATTCAGTTTGAAGTGAACTATGCCATTAGCACGTCCAGTAGAGTTGAAGAGATTTCCAGGAAGACTTAATTTATAGCAGCTTAGCCTGGTTAAAAAAAAAAAAAAGAAAAGAAAAGCAAGCCAGGTTGGCTCCTCTCCCAGGGCAAGCGCCGAGCAGGTGGGTGTGGCGGCAACACTCTCTCCTGATTGGCTGCGCTGGGAGCGATCAGGTGCCTGCCTTCTAACGCAGAAACTCACATGATCTCCAGGTCAGGATTGCATGTGCGTTAGTGAGGCGACTCATCCAAACTTCCGCGAGGTTACTCGGCCTTCAGTAGCTAAAGGCTTGACTTTTTCCATAATTGGCATTTCCTTTATAACAAACTAAGTTTTAGGTGAGAAGAAGCTAACGTTATCCCTGTAGCAGGACACTTGCCCCTGGGACACGTTTAGAACGACCTAAGTAAAAAGTCTAATGTGCATACTTAATGAAACAACTTGAAGTTCTGGGTGCAGGGAAGCATTATTTAGCCAGCCAGCCAGCTAGCTAGCTAGCTAGCTTATTTTGATTGAAGGCCTGCTAATTGCACTGGGCACTTTTCATCTTCTCCTGCGTTTAATCATTACAAAAGTACTCCAAACTCGATAATATTACCCTTCTACAGATGAGGGAAGATGAAATTCAGGGAAGATTAAATAACAGCAACCACAAATCATAAGATGTTTTTTCTTTGGCGATCCCAGGAGAGAAGGAAAAAATGTATTTCATGTGCTATATTTTAATGTTGCAGCAGTTGCAAACAGGAGTAGCCTGGGAATCAGACTTTTTTTGTACACATATATTTTAATGTAGATTTTTATTTTGTGGCTTTCTTACTAAAGTAAAATACAATGAAATGTGTAAGTAGGCTCTAAAGATCATCAGTACTGAGTTGGATCTTGTCCTTATAAAAATTATAATTAATGTAAGAAAACATACTGATACAAATAAAATATATAAACGCAAAGTCATAAATATTAAAAAATATTCTAAAATCTGTTGACTTTTTAAATAAGAAAAAACAAAGATGTTTACTAAAAATTGTCATAAAAGGCTTTGCCACCACTGCCTACTCACATGTGTCCCTTAAATTGTAGCACAAACTGACTCTGAACAGAAATGATAATGTGTTGCTGAAGGGAAGGATGAAGTTGAGGCTGGCAGCTCTTGGATCTGGAGATGTTGTAGGATAGGGGAAAAAATAATATAATCAGCATTAAAAGATTTGTCTGAATAAAATTAAGAAGATACATTTCAAAATAATTTTTAAAAAGAGAGCATTCTTTTAAAAGCCAGTGCACTGCAATAATGCATCCAGGAAGAGACTTCTCTTTGCCAACATGGTGAAACCCCGTCTGTATTACAAATACAAAAATTAGCCAGGCGTGGTGGCAGGTGCCTGTAATCCCAGCTACTCAGGAGTCTGAGGCGCCAGAATTGCTTCAACCCAGGAGGTGGAGGTTGCAGTGAGCTGAGATCACACCACTGGACTCCAGCCTGGACTACAGAGTGAGACCCTGCCTCAAAAAAAAATAAAAAATAAAAAATAAAAGAAAAAGAATAGAGCACACTATCCAGATGATGTCCCAGAGGAACTGGGGAACCAAGGGGGAGCAGGATGCAAACCTTTCCTAGAAGACAGCTCACACACAATAAAGATTATCCCACAAATAACCCATTGGATTTCTAATTCATGTTCATTTATAAGTAGTTTCCCCCTTTTTCAAAACAAAACCAAACAAAATTAAAAATTTAAGTCCGTGTAGATGAAAGAAAACTTTGAGACCCAGTTAATGATTGGAATACGGAACATCATGAATGTGTTTTGCTGATGGTTTCACATTCAGAGATAACTTCAGACCCATGTCAAAGGCCTGCTCTGAAAATGAGCTTAGCCCCATTTAGCAGAAGATGAGTTTGAGATGCCCCCTGCTGACTTCCTGGTGATACTGTAATGTCCCAAAAAAGCCCTTGTAACAGGCTTGAAAAAGAATTGACTTAATGAATGAATATACTCTAAACTCTTATATTGTTATTTGAGCCGCCTTTTTTTCCTTTTTCTTTCTTTTTCTTTTTTTGAGACAGAGTCTTGCTCTGTCACCCAGGCTGAAGTGCAGTAGCACAACCAGGGTTCACTGCAGCCTGAAACTCCTAGGCTCAAGCAATTCTCCCACCTCAGCCTCCCGAGTAGCTGGGACCACAGGTGTGTACCATCATGCCCGGCTAATTTTTGTATTTTTAGTAGAGATGGGGGTCTTGCTGTGCCCAGGCTGGTCTCGAACTCCTGGGCTCAAGTGATCCACCTGCTCAGCCTCCCAAAGTGCTGGTATTACTAGCGTGAGGCACTGGGCCAGATCTGAGCTTTCTTGTTTCTTTCGTTCAACCATAAGTAACCCGAAGGGAGGTATTGCTCTTTCCGTGTCTGGGGTATTTCCCGCAGCATCTACTGGTGCTGGGAAGTTAGGAGGTTCTTAGCCAATAGTTGTTGGGTGAATTAACAACACTGAGTAAAAGATGATCCAGTGTCAAATGGGGGAGAAAGCAGGGTTCCTTTTATTTTAAACTTTCACTAGATTTATTAATTATGAATCTACAATCACAAAACCACAAACACACACATACATACATAGACACATAATTAAGTTTACGTAGCCCAAATTTGGGTTAGAAAAATAGAGGGCAACTTCATTTGATTGGAAATTTTGTTGGCATCATATCATTCTCTTCTTATTTATTTATTTATTTATTTGAGACAAAGTCTTGCTCTGTCACCCAGGCTGGAGTGCAGTGGTGCAACCATGGCTCACTGCAGCCTCTACCTCCTGAGCCAAGGCAATCCTCCCAGGCTCAGGCAATCCTCCTACCCCAGTCTCCTGAGTAGCTGGGACTACCAGCGTGTACCACCACACCTGGTTCATTAAATTTTTTTTTTATTTTTGTATAGATGGAGGTCTCCCTATGTTGCCCAGGCAGTCTCAAACTCCTGGGTTCAAGTGATCCTGCTGCCTCATCTTCCCAAAGTGCTGGGATTACAGGTGTGAGCCACCTCATTCAGCCTCTTCTTCCAATTAACTCTTTAGTTGAAAAAGTAATCTGTTGTTAACCAAAAACAAAAACACTAAAATCGAAATTTCAAGCAGTGCAAAATTATGTACAATGAAACAAAAATCTTTCTCTGATCTAAGACTTCCAATCCCCTAGTCATTCTCCACATGCTGCTAGTTTCCTTTCTTAAAAAGTTTACC
>NW_012102077.1:3305602-3309105 GCF_000951045.1 Mandrillus leucophaeus | reverse complement strand
GAATATACTCTAAACTCTTATATTGTTATTTGAGCCGCCTTTTTTTCCTTTTTCTTTCTTTTTCTTTTTTTGAGACAGAGTCTTGCTCTGTCACCCAGGCTGAAGTGCAGTAGCACAACCAGGGTTCACTGCAGCCTGAAACTCCTAGGCTCAAGCAATTCTCCCACCTCAGCCTCCCGAGTAGCTGGGACCACAGGTGTGTACCATCATGCCCGGCTAATTTTTGTATTTTTAGTAGAGATGGGGGTCTTGCTGTGCCCAGGCTGGTCTCGAACTCCTGGGCTCAAGTGATCCACCTGCCTCAGCCTCCCAAAGTGCTGGTATTACTAGCGTGAGGCACTGGGCCAGATCTGAGCTTTCTTGTTTCTTTCGTTCAACCATAAGTAACCCGAAGGGAGGTATTGCTCTTTCCGTGTCTGGGGTATTTCCCGCAGCATCTACTGGTGCTGGGAAGTTAGGAGGTTCTTAGCCAATAGTTGTTGGGTGAATTAACAACACTGAGTAAAAGATGATCCAGTGTCAAATGGGGGAGAAAGCAGGGTTCCTTTTATTTTAAACTTTCACTAGATTTATTAATTATGAATCTACAATCACAAAACCACAAACACACACATACATACATAGACACATAATTAAGTTTACGTAGCCCAAATTTGGGTTAGAAAAATAGAGGGCAACTTCATTTGATTGGAAATTTTGTTGGCATCATATCATTCTCTTCTTATTTATTTATTTATTTATTTGAGACAAAGTCTTGCTCTGTCACCCAGGCTGGAGTGCAGTGGTGCAACCATGGCTCACTGCAGCCTCTACCTCCTGAGCCAAGGCAATCCTCCCAGGCTCAGGCAATCCTCCTACCCCAGTCTCCTGAGTAGCTGGGACTACCAGCGTGTACCACCACACCTGGTTCATTAAATTTTTTTTTTATTTTTGTATAGATGGAGGTCTCCCTATGTTGCCCAGGCAGTCTCAAACTCCTGGGTTCAAGTGATCCTGCTGCCTCATCTTCCCAAAGTGCTGGGATTACAGGTGTGAGCCACCTCATTCAGCCTCTTCTTCCAATTAACTCTTTAGTTGAAAAAGTAATCTGTTGTTAACCAAAAACAAAAACACTAAAATCGAAATTTCAAGCAGTGCAAAATTATGTACAATGAAACAAAAATCTTTCTCTGATCTAAGACTTCCAATCCCCTAGTCATTCTCCACATGCTGCTAGTTTCCTTTCTTAAAAAGTTTACCTTTCCAGAAAAGTCTATGAACGCACAAGCATAAATGTGTTTGTAAGTGTGTGCATGTGTATGTATTTATCCACACACATACAACTTATTTTTTACAGTAAACAGTAATGTCAGCATACCATGAGCAGTCTTCTGCAATTTATATATATACACACACACACACATATATATATACACACACACACACACACATATATATATATATATAGTTGTTGTTTTTAAGACGGAGTCTCGTACTGTCACCCAGGCTGAAGTGCAGTGGCATGATCTCGGCTCACTGCAAGCTCCGCCTCCCGAGTAGCTGGGACTACAGGCACCCGCCACCACACCCAGCTAGTTTTTTGTATTCTTAGTAGAGACGGGGTTTCACCGTGTTAGCCAGGATCGTCTCTATCTCCTTACCTCATGATCCACCCGCCTCGGCCCCCCAAAGTGCTGGGATAACAGGCGTGAGCCACCACACCTGGCCTGCAATTTATATTTTTCACCTAACAACATGTCTTAGAGATTAGCTCACTGAGGAAGAGTTCTTTTTTTTCTTTCTTCTTTGGGCCACGTAAGATTTTCTTATTTGGTTTTTATCTTCATTTATTTAATCAGACACCTATTGATAGTTACTTAGATATTTTTGTAATATAAACCATGCTATAATAAATATAAATTCTTTAAAATTATTGAGTCAAAAAGCCTAAGTGTTTATTATTCTAATAAGTAAAGTCACCTGTTTGCCAATGAAACTGCACAAATTTACATTCTACCTACAGTGTAGAATAAGTGATTGTAGACATTCTGGCCATTACTGTGTGGTGCTGAACTATTTAACAATCTTGCAGGTGTAAGGTTGTCTCTTCTTTAGTTTATATTTTATATCATCATCAGCATCATCATCATCATCATAACTAACCTTCATATAGCACTTACTATGTGCCAGGCATTGTTCTAAAAGCTTCACATATATGAACTACTTTAATATAAGTCAGGTCTGTTGAGATATAGTTTAAATATACAATTCATCTACTTAGTATCTAATTAAATGGTTTTTAGTTTATTCACAGGAATATGCAACTGTCACAAATTTTAGGCCATTTAATCACCTCCAAAGAAGCTCTGCACCCATTAGCAGTTAATCCCCTGTCCCCTGTATCCAACTGTAGACTAGTTTCTGTCTCTATAGATTTACCTATTCTAGACATTTCACATACACATTCATATAGTATGTGGTTCTTATAACTGGCTTTCAGTTAGCGTATTATTTTTAAGGTTCATCCATGTTGAAGCATGTATCAGTACTTCATTCCTTTATATTGCCAAATAATATTCCACTGTATATCCCACATTTTATTTATCCATTTATCAGTTGACAGATGTTTGGGTTGTTTCTGCTTTGGGGGTATTTGATTAATGCTGCTATGAGCAGTTGTGTACAAGGTTTTATGTGGACAGTATGTTTGCAGTTCTTTGGAGTATACAGGAGTAGATTTGCTAAGTCACAAGGTAACTGTATGTTTAAGTCTTTGAGGAACTGCTAGACTTCGAAACACCTCTTTCTCCATGGAATTTTCTAGGTTTCCCTCTGAGAGATAGTCACCATCTCCTTGTGTTACAAGGCGGTGTTCATATCTTGATTGTTGTACTTATAATATCATATTATTCACTGTCTGTGTGTTACATGAAATTGTGACTTTCCCGAAGTTGGGAATGAAATCTCATTTACAGTCCTGGTATCCTTACCAATGAGAATAGAGCTGGATAGCAGAGTATGTACTCAAACATTTACGTGAATAAGTGATTGAATAAAAGAAGAAGTAAAAGTTTGAAAGGTGAAAATCAGTATATACTGCCAGCTATTTAGTTGATCTTAGAACTCATTTTTTAGTTTTCTTCACAAAATAATTAAATAAAAGAGCCAGAATTAAAAATGATAAATTGAAATCTTCGTGTTTTAAAGCAGTTTATGTATAAATGAACACAGCAGTGTGATCCTATTTATAACTGAACACAAGAAATCAAAACCAAAAAAGAAGATTCAGATCTGAGCCTACTTTGTCATAAATACTGTTCATTTTATGGTATCATTTTAATTTTTATTATGTGACTTAAATGCATTATAGCAACTGGTACAATTTGACAGGTGACTTTTTACTCTTACTTCAACTGATATTTTAATGTAAGGTTAATTGCCATTTTAATGAAATTTTTATGAATCTATTTTGTCATCCCTGTCAAAGAGTACTCTTTTTTCTTTTTTCTTTTTTTTTTTTTTTT
>NW_012102077.1:3298490-3302442 GCF_000951045.1 Mandrillus leucophaeus | reverse complement strand
TCCATCAATGACAGACTGGATTAAGAAAATGTGGCACATATACACCATGGAATACTATGCAGCCATAAAAAAGGATGAGTTTGTGTCCTTTGTAAGGACATGGATGCAACTGGAAACTATCATTCTCAGCAAACTATCGCAAGAACAGAAAACCAAACACCACATGTTCTCACTCATAGGTGGGAAATGAATGAGATCACTTGGATACAGGAAGGGGAACATCACACACCGGGTCCTATTGTGGGGAGGGGGTGGGGGGAGGGATAGCATTAGGAGATATACCTGATGTAAATGACGAGTTAATGGGTGCAGCACACCAACATGGCACATGTATACATATGTAACAAACCTGCACATTGTGCACATGTACCCTAGAACTTAAAGTATTAAAAAAAAAAAAGGAATGATTTCATGTCCTTTGCAGGGACATGGATGAAGCTGGAAACAATCATTCTCACCAAACTAACAGAGGAAAAGAAAACCAGACACTGCATGTTCTCACTCATAAGTGGGAGTTGAACAATGAGAATGTATGGGCACAGGGAGGGGAACATCACACACTGGGGCCTGTTGGAGGGTGGGGGACAAGGGAAGGGATAGCATTAGGAGAAATACCTAATGTAGATGACAGGTTGATGGGTGCAGAAAACCACCATGGCATGTGTATACCCATGTAACAAACCTGCATGTTCTGCACATGTATCCCAGAACTTAAAGTATTAAAAAAAAAAAAGATTTTAATTTTGATAAAATCCAATTTGTCTATTTTGTTCTTTTATTGCATGTGCTTTTGGTGTTATATCTAAGAAACCATCATCTACTCCAAGGTCATGAAGATTTATTCATGTTTTATTCCAAGAGTTTTATAGTTTTAGCTCTTACTTTTAGGTCTGTGATTCATTTTTCATTAATTTTTTATGTACACTGTGAGGTAAGGATGTGTGTTTATTCTTTTGTCCATGTGACTCAGCACCATATCCAGTGCTCCACACTGCTTTTGAAAAGACTCTTCTTTCCCTACCCTCCTCAAAAATCAATTGACTATAAATGTGAATATTTATTTCTGGACTGTCAATGCTGTTTCACTGATTATATGTCTATCCTTTTGTCTCTACCACACAGTCTTGATTGCTGTGGTGGTAAAGTAAGTTTCAAATCAGGAAATTGTCCTCCAATTTTACTCTTTTTAAACATTCTTTTGGCTATTTTGGGTTCTTTGAATTTCTATATGCTGTCAGTTTATAATCTCACTGTGGTCAGAAAACATACTTTGTTTAATCCATTCACATTTAATGCTGTAATTGGTACAGCTGGATTTACATATGTCACTTTACTTTTTGTTTGCTTAGTGTCACATCTTTTGTTCCCCTCTCTTCATCCTTTACTGCTTCTTTTTCATTACCTGAATGTTTCTTTCTTTTGCTTTTGGGCGGGGGGGTGCGGACACAGTGTCATTCTTGTTGCCCAGACTGGAGTGCAATGATGCAATCTCAGCTCACTGCAACTCCCCTGATCTCAGGCGATCCGCCCACCTAAGCCTCCCAAAGTGCTGGGATTACAGGCATGAGCCACCACCCCCGGCCTCTGCTTTCTTTCTCTGTGATTTGACTCTTCCAGATCCCTCATGTAAGTAGAATCACATATTATTTGTCTTTTGTTTTGGGTTTATTTCATTTAGCCAAAAACAAAAATTTGTTCTTCAAGGTTCATCCATGTTGTAGTGTGTATCAGAATTTCATTTCTTTTTAAGACTGAATAATACTTCATTGGATATATAGACCATATTTTATTTATCCATATTCTCATCACTGAATATTTTGGTGGTTTTCACCTTTTGACTACTGTGAGTAATGGTCCTGGGAACATTGATATACAAGTATCTGTTCTAGTTCCTGCATTCAATTCTTTTGGATTTATACCCAGAAGTGGAATTGCTGGATCATATGTTAGCTCTATGTTTAATTTTTGAGGAACCTTCATACTGTTTTCTATAGTAGCTGTACCACTTTACATTCCCATTGGCAGTACACAAGGATTCCAATTTCTCTGCCTCCTCACCAACACTAGTTATTTTCTGGTTTGGAGTTGTTTTTAGTGAGAGTCACTCTGAAGAGTATGAACTCTCCCACCAGCTTCTGCTTGGGGCCTTAGGTGCCATTGTATGTCTCTACCCAGAATCTCTTGCCCCAGGTATATTAGACAGGGTTCTCCAGAGAACACAGGAGATATGTATGTATGCATGTATCTATCTCTCTACCTATATATGATTCATTTTACACATATATGCTTTATTATTTTAAGATACTGACTCACATAATTATGAAGGCTGAGAAATTCCGTGATCTCGCATCTGCAAGCTGCAGACCCAGGCAAACCAGTGATGTAGTTTCAAGGTTCGAGAGTGGAAGAGCATGGGATCTATTTATCATTTGGGGTGAGCTGACATCTTAGTATCCACATCCTTACCAATGTTTATTTACTTATTTAGAGACAAGCTCTCGCTGTCTCACCCAGGCTGGAATACACAGTGGCGCAATCACAGCTCACTGCAGCCTTGACCTCTCCAGGCTCAGGTGATCCTCCCACCTCAGGTTTTGAATTCTTAATAGAGATGGGGTTTCACCATGTTGCCCAGGCTGATCTCAAATTCTTGGGCTCAAGTGATCTGCCTGTCTCAGCCTCCCAAAGTGCTAGGATTACAGGCGTCAGCCACCACACCCAGCCAGTGCTTTTCATCTTTCAGTTAATCATTTTAACAGTTGGGAGGTAATATCTCGTCGTGGTTTTCATTTGCATTTCTCTGATGATTTGTGATGTTGAGCACCTTTTTCATGTACCTGTTGGCCATTTGTGTATCTTATTTTGAGAAATGTCTATTCAGGTCCTTTGCCCATTTTTGAAATCATGTTATTTTTTATTTATTCATTTTATTTTGCTGTTGAGTTGTATGAGTTTCTTATATTTTTTGGATATTAACCCCTTATCGGATATATAGTTTGCAAGTATTTCCTCCCATCCTGTAGACTGCCTTTTAACTCCGTCAGTTTCTCCTTTGCTGTGCAAAACTTTTTAGTTTGATGCAAGCCCACTTGTCTATTTTGCTTTTGCTACTTGTGCTTTTGGTATCTTGACCAAAAAATCTGTGCCAAGACTAATTTCAATAAGCTTTTTCTCTATATTTTCCTCTAGTAGTTTTAGAGTTGCAGATCTTATAGTTAAGTTTTTAATCCGTTCTGAGTTGATTTTTGTTTATTCTGTGAGATAAGGATCTAATTTCATTCTTCTGCAAGTGGTTATCTAATTTTTTTAACACCATTTATTGAAGAGACTATCCTTTCCCTATTGTGTGTTCTTTGCACTGTTGTTGAAAATCAGTTGACGGTAAATGTGTGGATTTATATATCTCTATTCAGTTGCATTTTTATGTGTCTGTTTTTATTCCAGTATCATAATGTTTTGATTACTATAGCTTTGTAATATATTATAAAATGAGAAAGTGGAAAATATTTATCTTTGTTATTTCTCAAAATTGATTTGGTAATTTGGGGTCTTTTGTGTTCCTATATGAGTTTTTGTCTTTTTCTACTTCTGTAAAGAATGCCACTGAGATTTTAATAGGGATTGCATTGACTACATAGATCTCTTTTGGTATAGATATAGACCAATGGAACAGAACAGAGACCTCAGAAATAACACCACACATCTACAACCATCTGATCTTTAACAAGCCTGACAAAAATTAGCAATGGGGAAAGGATTCTCTATTTAGTCAATGGTGATGGGAAAATTGGCTGGCCATATGCAGAAAACTGAAACTGGATCCCTTCCTTACACCTTATACAAAAATTAACTCAAGATGGATTAAAGACTTAAATGTTAGACCTAAAACCATAAAAACCCTAGAAGAAAACCTAGGCAATACCATTCAAGACATAGGCATGGATAAATGACT
>NW_012102077.1:3297344-3298410 GCF_000951045.1 Mandrillus leucophaeus | reverse complement strand
AAGGATCTAGAACCAGAAATACCATTTGACCCAGCAATCCCATTACTGGGTATATACCCAAAGGATTATAAATCATTCTATTATAAAGACACAGGAGATCGGGCATGGTGGCTCATGCCTGTAATCCCAGCAGTTTGGAAGGCCAAGAGAGGCAGATTCTGAGGTCAGGAGTTTGAGACCAGCCTGGCTGACATGGTGAAACCCCATCTCTACTAAAAATACAAAAATTCGCCAGGCGTGGTGGCATGTGCCTGTCGTCCCAGCTACTTGGGAGGCTGAGACAGAAGAACTGCTTGAACCCGGGAAGTGGAGGTTGCAATGAGTTGAGTTCACACTGCTGTACTCCAGCCTGGGTGACAGAGTGAGACTCTGTCTCAAAAAAAAAACAAAAAACAAAAAACAAACAAACAAACAAAAAAACATGCACACATATGTTTATTGCAACACTATTCACAATAGCAAAGACTGGGAACCAACCCACATGCCCATCAATGATAGACTGGATAAAGAAAATGTGGCACATATATGCCATGGAATACTATGCAGCCACAAAAAAAGATGAGTTCATATCCTTTGCAGGGACATGGATGAAGGTGGAAAATATCATTCTCGGCAAAGTAACACAAGAACAGAAAAGCAAATACCACATGTTGTCGTTCATAAGTAGGAGTTGAGCAATGAGAATACATGGACACAGGGAGGGGAACACCACACACTGGGGCCTGTTGTGGGGTTGGGGGCCTAGGGGAGGGATAGCATTAGGAGAAATACCTAAGGTAGACGATGAGTTGATGTGTGCAGCAAACCACCATGGCACGCATACGTATACCTATGTAACAAAACTGCATGTTCTGCACATATACCCCAGAACTTAAAGTATAATAAAAAAAGAAATTAAAATTAATTTTGCAAAGGGCTTGGACAGGACAGTAAGGCAGAAAAAAAGTGAATTTGCACTTTTTCTGGATCTGGGACACCCATCTTCTCCCGCTCTTAGACATCGGAACTCCAGGCTCTCTGGCCTTTGGACTCCAGAACTTGTGGCAGTGGCCTCCAGGTTCCTAGG
>NW_012102077.1:3295818-3297294 GCF_000951045.1 Mandrillus leucophaeus | reverse complement strand
GGCCGGATGTCAGCTCACTGCAAGCTCCGCCTCCCGGGTTTATGCCATTCTCCTGCCTCAGCCTCCTGAGTAGCTGGGACTACAGGCTCCCGCCACCTCGCCCGGCTAGTTTTTTTGTATTTTTTAGTAGAGACGGGGTTTCACTGTGTTCAGCAGGATGGTCTCGATCTCCTGACCTCGTGATCTGCCCGTCTCGGCCTCCCAAAGTGCTAGGATTACAGGCTTGAGCCACCGCGCCCGGCCCAAAGAGTACTCTTTTATCCAAAACGTTATTTTATGTTGTCCAGTCCCAATATCTTTGGCTTGAGATATTTAAGTAGTCTAACAATAACACAGTGTATTACATACAAACAGGCTTCACAGTTGTGAAAACAAAAGCATCACACTCAGAACTGAACATCTGCCTGGGCTTGGCCTTGGTTCTCAAACAACCGTCCAGGAAAATCAGCACACAGATTGGTCTTCAGAATTACGTCTAAAAGCTCTACTCTCGGACTTCACACATCATTCACCTCTCAGTACGCAGGCATTTGATTACCCATGTCCAACACTCTACACAACCATCCCAAGCCTTCTGCACACACTCTACCCTAGACATGCTCCTGGGACCATTTCATGCTTCAGAAGGTCAACCCAGTTGACTTATTACTTAATAGCAATGTAAGAGGGGCAGGAATCTGCCAGGACCTAGAGCCTACATTACAAAGGCCTTCTCTAGAGGCCTTGAACATAGTTTGTCTGCTTGACTGGCCAGGAGAAATTAGGTAGTCCCATCAGCTCAGTCTTCTGTGAATGAAGGAGGTTTTTCCATCTCAAACTTCAGCTCCAGCAGCTTCAGTGAAGAAAAGTGCCAAAGAAAATAGATCTCATTAGGACTTGATGGAGAAGACTGAGAATAGGTGGCACAGTCTACAGTGAAAAGGCAGGAGACCGCAGAAGTTGGAGCTCTGGGCTGATTCCTGGGCCAAGTTGGAGTGGGCCCCAGGGTTACTTGGATATCAGCAATCTCAGATATTTAAGATAGAATGCCCTGTTCACGCAAGCACTGTAAATCTTCACATGTGATGTGCTGAAGCTGACTCACATCAGCTTGAGAAAATTGATGGAATACTATACAGCCATAAAAAAGGATGATTTTGAGATCCTGAAGGAAGCACTAAACATGGAAAGGAACAACAGGTACCAGCCATTGCAAAAACATGTCAACATGTAAAGTCCATTGATGCTAGGAAGAAACTGCAACAACTAGCGAGCAAAATAACCAGCTAAGATCATAATGACAGGATCAAGTTCACACATAACAATATTAACGTTAAATGTAAATGGACTAAATAGGCCAATTAAAAGACACAGACTGGCAAAGTGGATAAAGAGTCAAGACCCATCAGTTTGCTGTATTCAGGAGACCCATCTCACATAGAGAGACACACATAGACTCAAAATAAAGGGATGGAGGAAGATCTACCAAGCAAATGG
>NW_012102077.1:3280445-3295768 GCF_000951045.1 Mandrillus leucophaeus | reverse complement strand
AAAAAGAAATTAAAATTAATTTTGCAAAGGGCTTGGACAGGACAGTAAGGCAGAAAAAAAGTGAATTTGCACTTTTTCTGGATCTGGGACACCCATCTTCTCCCGCTCTTAGACATCGGAACTCCAGGCTCTCTGGCCTTTGGACTCCAGAACTTGTGGCAGTGGCCTCCAGGTTCCTAGGCCTCCTGCCTTGGACTGAGAGCGATACCATCAACTGCTTTACTTTTCAGGCCTTTGAACTTGGACTGAGCTATGCTCAAGGCGTCTCTGGTTCTACGGCTTGCAAATGGTATATTGTGGGATTTAGGCTGCATAATGGTGTGAGCCAATGCCCATAATAAATCTCCTCTCATCTGCCTATCTACCTACCTATCTATATCTATCTACGTGCTTATCTGTCTCCTATCAGTTGTTTCACTGAGAACCCTGACTAATACACTAAGTCATACTGCATTTTCAAGAATTGAATGTTATGGTTTGTTTATGCATTAAGCACTTGGATGATAATTTAGTTGTTTAAAACTTTTAATGATTACAAACAAAGCCAGCATCAACATTTGCATACAGGTTTTTGTGTGAATATACGTGTTCACTTCATTTGAGTAAACATGTAAGAAAGGGGTTGTTGGGTCGTATGATGAGCATATGTTTAACATTATAAGAAGCCACCAAACTATTTTCCAAGTGGTTGTGCCACTTTTCATTCCCTCCAAGCATTGTTCTATATCTTTCCTAGCAGATGGTATGGTAAAAATTTGTAAGGCTTTCTACCAGATATATAGTGATACATCACTGTGGTACTTATTTGCATTTCCCTAGTGACTTCTGATGTTGCAAAGATTTTCATGTGGTACTTCATCAGTTGTGTACCTTTTATTGCTGCAGATATTTTAAAATATTTTGCCTATTTTTAAGTTGGTTCGTTTGTTTCCCTATTACTGAGTTTATAAAAAAGTAATTAAAACTTAATCATCATTTTTGGAACCCTAAAAATTATGTTGAGCCTTGAAGGAAATATGACCATGTGGTCTAAGCTATGCAACATATAACTGCAACTTCTGCTTCTCCTATTATAGATTAACTCTCTTTATCATTGCTCTTGTTTTGTAAATTGATTAAGAAAAACTAAATGGTGCCAGAGATGCGACATCCTCCCCTCCTGATTACTGACCTTTCTTCCTTTATTATCTTCCATCTAACAGACCACATGGTGCAAAAGACGTCATCATTGTTACATCCTCAATGTGGATTGTTAAATATACCTTTCCCAAAATGAGCACTGTTTCAACTAATCATATTAGTTGAACTATAGCTAATCATAGTATAATATGATTAGTCAAACTTCAACTCATCATATTCATTGAAGGCTAGCACTATAACTATGTGGAAAATGTGGAAACCTAATTAAGCTTCCCAAGCATTAGCTGTGAAAAACCCCTAACTTCCCGACTTCGGAGCACTGACTTCCATTCTTTCAAATAGGTGTTCCCTGGTGACCGTTTTCAAACTTTGTACTAGAATAAACTCAATACTTAATAATATTTTCTCAATCTCTTCATTTTAGGTTATCAGGTTTTTACAGTTTTTTATATATTCTGCAAACAAACTTTACAGTTATGTTTTTACAACTATTTTCTTCCAGTGTGTGTTTTTCATTTTATTAACTGTGCCCTTTTAAAGAGTACAAGTTTTTTAATTTGGTAAAGTCTTACTCAGCAACTTCTAAAACTTTGGTCATCTCTTTCAGTGTTCATTATTTGTCATACATCTAAGTTTCCATCTAGTATCATTACCCTTCAACCTAAATAACTCATTTTTGTAGTTTTTTGTAGTGTGTGTTTGCTGGCAACAAATTGTCCCTGATTTTGTTAATTAATCTGAAAATATCTTTATGTCGTAGGATATTTTGTTGAGTATAGAATTCTAAGTTGCCAGTCTTTTGTTTGTTTTTTAAAAATGTCTCTTTTTTGTCTCTAGTTTTTGTGATGAGAAATCACCTTCATTATTCTCATTGTATGTGTCCATGTCTTCTTTCTTTTTTGGTTTTCAGCAGTTTAATTATGATGTTTGCAGGTATGAATTTGTTTTTTGTTTGTCTTTTTTTGCGTTTATCCTTCTTAGGATTTGCTGGGATTGACTGATGTGCAAGTTGCTCTTTTTCATCAAATTTAGAAAAACTTTTGTTAATATTTAAATACGTTTTCTGCCTCATCCTTGATCTGTTTTGTTCTAGGGCTCTAGTTACACACACCTTGATACTATCTTGAAGGTTATTTTGACTGTTTTAAGTCCTTTTTCTCCAGGTGCTTTACTTTGGATGATTTAAGTTGATCCAATTTTAAGCTCACTTGTTCTTTCTCCTTTATATAAAATCTGCTATTAATACCATCCAATCAATTTTTTATACAAAATATTTTTTGTTCTAAAATTTTCACTTAGTTCTTTATTATGATTATCTTAATACTCCTAACTCTGCCACATGTATCCATATTTCTCTGTAGATTTTTAAACGTATTTTCATAGTTATTTTAAAATGTTTGTCTGCTAATTCCAATGTCTGGGTCATCTGTGGGTCTGTTTTGCATTGCTCTGTTGTGCCTACGAAGCTGACATCTCTAGGTTCTTCATTGCCTTGGCCCATATATGTGTAGTTCAGAAGTCAGCAAGGGACTTTTGGTATTTGTATGTAAGTATTAGTAATCATTTTTCATATTATACTATAACAAACTATATATTTTAAAATTAAGATTATCTTAATTTATGATAAGGATAAGACTCCAAGGGTTAAAATGATATTTTGGGTTGAGGTACCATTATAATTACATAATAAATCACATATACCACAAATTTTAATAAGTAGTAAACGTAAAAAAATAAAATTTTATGGGAAAATCAACTTTTAATGAGATAGATTGGATTTTTTTTTTTTTTTTTTTTGACAGAGTCTCACTCTGTAGCCCAGGCTGGAGTGCAGTGGCACGATCTCAGCTCACCGCAATCCCTGCCTCCTGGGTTCAAGTGATTCTCTTGCCTCAGCCTCTCGAGTAGCTGGGAGCTGCCATGTCCAGCTGATTTTTGTATTTTTAGTAGAGATGGGGTTTCACCATGTTGGCCTGGCTGATCTTGAACTCCTGACTTCAAGTTATCCGCCCCCTTCAGCCTCCCAAAGTGCTGGGATTACAGGTGTGAGCCCCTGGGCCTGGCCATATAGGCTTTTTAAAGTTTAATTTACTGATGTGTTTGTTAAATGTTAGTTATTGCTAGAATGATCCAGTGTTCAGCATCAATTTTCTTCTTATTCTACTTTCATGGGTGTAAGCATATGGAATACTATTGCCTGTAAATAAATAGATAATAATGGAGGAAAATTTGTTAATATTAATGCCATTCTGTTCTTAGAATTCCTTCCTAGTTACATGCTAAAAAATCATAAACTGTTCTAACATTAAAAATGATATTCAAGAATTGTTTGCTTGCAGCTGGATTAGGGCCTCCTACATTTTTTTCTTTAGGAAACAAGGAACTAGAAGCAATTTTTTACCCAGTGAATAGAGTCATTTATTTTCTCAAGACCAGAAACCAATATTTTGAATTGTCTCATTGTTCGGTGTCCTGGAGAACTTTATGTTCCAGGGCTGAGCACTCAATAAATGATAGCTATTCTCACTATTTTTTGGGTCCCAGGGGCCCTCAAGGCACTGACTATACCCCTACTGTGACAGTTTCCTCTTATTACCTTCAAAACATCCAACATTAATTCACAGTTTCTTTGAGACTATTCAGATCTATGTAGATAATCTCTTACCTTCTTTATGAAATTGTCCTTAGCACTTCCAACCCTCGGAGACCTTTTCAGAACTCTTCCAGCATACCAGCTATTCTACATGATTACCAGGGTTACCTACATACTTTTTAATACTGTGTTCTTTCTCTCTATTAATCATGTGGCCCAAATAAGATTACACCCTTTCCGAGAACAGCAGTTCTGATTTATAATTCTACAAACTACACACATACCTTGTTGCTGAATATTTAATCAGGTTTTAAATGACATATGTGCCATTTCACATTTTAATTCTTACAGTATATTTTGGCTTCTGATCAGCATAAGCTGGGCTCCTAACAAGAATTTGCCCACGCGCTTGATTGTGATTTGTGCTACCTTTCCAAGAAACTCAGTCTCAGGAATTACATAGTGCCTCAGTTTCAATCTCAAAACTAAAGAGAGAGATGGGAAAGAACATTTAACTCTTACATGGAGGAAATAATATTTATATAATTAAAACTGTAAGCAACTGCTTTATATTCTTGATCATTAGTCTACCTGAGTATTGTGAATTTACTTATAAATAAACAGAAGAATCTCATATGTAATAATAGGTAGATAAATTATCAAATTCCTCGATTGATTTTATATTATTTTTAAATGATAGAGCGTTGATGAAAAATTATGGGATTCCTAGGGGAAATGATTAGCTAGCACTTCATACTAACTTTCCTGTAATAATTTTAGATGTTTGAAGCAGCGTCAATTCCGGCAAATCCTGCTAAAAAAATGAATTTGGGTTTCTTCATGAATCGCTTCCTTGTTTATTTTTCATTCATTATGCATTTATTTACAATGTGTGGTTCACACAAAGATGAATATAATATACGGTCCCTGCCTTGAATCTCTTCTTTGTTCCTGGCTAGTAGTGGGTTAACTGGAAAGTTCCTCTCCTCATGCCATCTCCATTTCCTCCACCCCTCCCCACAAACAGATAAATACACTGAACCCCCAGTTATTACATGGTATTCTCAAAGTCACCTGAAAGTTTAGGAATGTGTCTGACAGCAGAATTTCTCAATCTTTTTAAAACTTACTATCCTTTTGAGGATCTTAATAGACCTTTTTATTTTCTTTTCTTTCTTTCTTTCTTTTTTTTTTTTTTTTTTTTTGAGACGGAGTCTTGTTCTGTCGCCAGGCTGGAGTGCAGTGGCACAATCTCGGCTCACGGCAACCTCTGCCTCCTGGGTTCAAGCAATTCTCCTGCCTCAGCCTCCCGAGTAGCTGGGACTACAGGCACCTGCCACCATGCCCAGCTAATTTTTGTATTTTTAGTAGAGATGGGGTTTTGCCATGTTGGCCAGGATGGTCTCGATCTCTTGACCTCATGATCCGGCTGCCTCAGCTTCCCAAAGTGCTGAGATTACAAACGTAAGCCACTGTGCAGAGCCAATCTTTTTTTTCTAACAGTGCCCCACCCATGAAATTTTAATACCACAAACTTCCTGTATTTCCTTTTTTTAATTTTTTTTTTTCAGATAGAGTCTCGCTTTGTTGCCCACTGTAGTGGCACAATCATGGCTCACTGAGGCCTTGACCTCCCAGGCTCAAGCCATCCTTCCACCTCAGCCTTCCAAGTAGCTGGGACCACAGGCATGGGCCAACACACCTGGCTAATTTTTAAATTTTTTTTTGTAGGGACGAGGTCTCCCTGTTGTTGTGCAGGCTGGTCTCAAACTCCTGGCCTCAAGTGATCCTCCTGCCTCAGCCTCCCAAAGTGCTGGGGTTACAGGTGAGAGTGCATGGCACCTGACCCGTACTCTATTTCTGTTTAGTTATGCTGGCCTTTCAGAGGGCCACAAACCATTATAATATGAGAGATTCTTTTTACTCCCTAAAAAACAATTATTGACCCCTTGGCAATGCTGCCTCTCTCATTAATCATGCATGGTCTTGAGTATCAGGAACACATATTCTGTTGGCTGTCTCGCTGACCCTTGGTGTTGTCTCTTGACTGTAAATAAGAGGTCATTGGGAGGATCCGGCAACTGCTAAGTGCTAGAAATGGATCTTTGTGCAAGATAGTCTTTGTCCTTGTCTTTGAAGAAAATAAAAATATTTTTCCCCAAAATATTTTTGACGTATTTTGCAATGGCTGTTCAGAGAGCCAGCAAACACATGTAACCCTGCAAAGATGTTTTTGTTGGGGAGGGCTAGTTTTTCAGAGCTGTGCACATTACCCAAATCAAGCCAGTGATTACCAAGTGCATCTGTAGCGAATCTGCCCTGAGGCACCAGGCCTTCCCTTGGCCGGATCTAGGAAAGGTAAACTGAGAATCTGACGCTTTTAAACATGTGAAAGAAACATTTGCCATCTTTTCTGTCTGAGAGCTGCTACCTGTGAGGCCTCATGTACATAACAAGACCACCTTTGCCAGCCAGGCCTCCTCTTCTCCATCACCATAAACGGTTTGGCTATAATCCAAGACCTCATTCTTTTTGTAACCCTAAGAGGGTATATAAACTCCTAAACCCCATTGTTGTGGGGGGTGGTAATCACTGTGATTCTCTCCCATGTGCATATTAATGAATTTGTATGCCTTTTCTCCAATTAATCTACCTTTCATGAGTTGATTTTTCAGTAGAACCTTTAGAGGGCAAAGGGAACATTTCCCCTTGGCTCCTCCATCCTCATGCTTAAGGAATTTTACAGTTTATTAAATTGCAAAAATAAATTAAAAATATGAGGGTGGGCATGGTGGCTGTCTCGCCTATAATCCCAGCACTTTGGGAGGCCGAGGCAGGTGGATTCCTTGAGCCCAAGAGTTCAAGATGACCAGCCGGAGCAACATGGTGAAACCCCAACTCTGTAAAATACATAAAAAAAAAAAAGCTGGGTATAGTGGCACATGCCTGTGGTCCCAGCTACTTGGGAGGCTGAGGTGCAAGGATCTTTTAAGCCCAGGTAGGTCAAGGCAGTAGTAAGCCGTGATCTCGCCACTGCACATCAGCCTGGGTGACAGAGAGAGAACCTGTTTCAAAAAAAAAATTTTTACAAATATGGCTTCTGCATCTGAGTAAGATGTAATAAGTAGCAGAAAGTCACTACTCCTACTGCAACATAAGGAATTGCTCACTTTTCCTCCCGACGTGGACAGACTGTTCCTGGGTACGGTAGTTTTATATCATTCTCAGGAGATATCTTGCAAGATGAAGCAACCAGCTTGTCCAGTTGTATGAGGCACTTCTTTGTATTTGTGTTTCCTCCTTCCCTGCCTCACTTCCTCTTTTCCCCTTATTCTTATTTCTCTAGGATTGCGTCTCTCCTCCAACCCCCATAAAAGTAACAGCACATACGCTTTTGATTCAAGCATTGTTATTGTTCTCTAGGGAACCCAGGATGAGTCATTAGGGAATTAATTTATAAATGTGTCTCTATAGTTACGAGGGTTAGGAGTTTTATTTAGTAAAGTGGGAGCCAAGAAAATTTCGTTTTCTAGATTTTTCACTTCCTAACTCTCAAGTATTAGCAGAAATAGTACAAGCCATTTGAGACTGGAATCCCCTTTCCAGCCTGTTTCTTTTAATAAGGCAGAGATTATTTAAATGGCACTGTTTTGGGTAAGTTATTATATCTATGTATTGCCTCATGAGGGAGGCCCTCTATATTTTTATATGAGTTGAAAAAGCATTTAACTCTAACATAGCTGTATTTAGAACAGTATTTTTTCACCAAATTTTTTGAATGCCTAAGAGGGCAGCTTTCATGTTGGATAATAACCAATACAAGCAAGTTTTCTCCAGGTCAGGTATAAATTCATCTGAAGCAGACAATCTTTCTAAGAACATTGACGGTAGCATTCTACAGGAGCAAGAGGGAGAGGAGTGAGGAAGGTCGGAATTAGCTATTTAAGGAAGGTGGTCGTCTATTCTGTGTCAACGAAAAGAGGTCAAATTCTGTAAAGTATTTGAAGAGATTTATTATGAACCAAATATGAGTGACCATGGCCCATGACACAGCCCTCAGGAGACCCTGAGAACATCTGCCTAAGGTGGTCAGGGCATAACTTGGTTTTATACATTTTAGGAAGACATGAGACATCAATCAAATACGTTTAAGATATACATTGGTTCAGTCCAGAAAGGCGGGACAACTCGAAGTTGAGGGGTGATTCCAGGTTATAGGTGGATTAAAAAATTTTCTGATTGGCAATTGGTTGCAAAATGTATTATCATTAGAAGGGGATGTCTAGGTTATGATAAGAGGTTGTGGAGAGCAAAGTTTTATCATGTACATGAAACCTCCAGGTAGCAGGCTTCAGAGAGAATAGATTATAAATATTTCTTATCAGACTCAGGGTCTGTGTTGATGTTAAATGCTGGTCAGCTTTTCCTGAATTCCAAAAGGGAGGAGAGCATGATGAGGCGTGTCTGACATACCCACCCTTCCCATCATGGCCTGAACTAGTCTTTCAGGTTAACTTTGGGGTCTCCTGGCTGGAGAGGGAGTCCATTCAGATAGTTGGGTGAGGGGGTGGGTGTGCCTTAGAATTTTATTTTTGGTTTCCACCTGAATCTTTAGTGTTGTCCAAAGGGACCATGGAGTAGAAGCAGTGAAAGAATAACATATAGGTGAAGCCATAAAAAAAAAAAGAGTTCACATCCTTAGCAGGGACATGGGTGAAGCTGGAAGCCACATTCTCAGCAAACTAACACAGGAACAGAAAACCGAACGCCACATGTTCTCACTCATAACTGGGAGTTGAACAATGAGAACACATGGACACGGGGAGGGGAACATCACACACCGGGGCCTGTCAAGGGGTGGAGGGAAGGGGAGGGAGAGCATTAGGACAAATACCTAATGCATGTGGGGCTTAAAACCTAGATGACAGGTTGATAAGTGCAGCAAACCACCATGGCACATGTGTACCTATGTAGCAAACCTGCACATTTTGCACATGTATCCCAGAACTTAAAGTAAAATTTTTTGAAAAAGGAAATTTGTCTTTACCTATAAAATTGAAATAAAAGTTTCCTCTTTATAACATTGTAAAAAAAAAAAGATAACTTATAGGCACAATATGGGAAAATTCATAGGATTCTTTTGGTTTGTTTCAGTCAAGTTTTTTACACATAAACTTCAGTGTGAAGTATCTGTGTAAAAGGACCTGTTCTCTCTCTTAATGAGAATTCTTAAGGAATTCTCATTTCTTTTCTCAAAACAAGTTGAGATAAGAAATGAGAATTCCTGATACCTAGTAAGAGTACTAAGCAGCATCCACCCCTGGAAGCAGTGTAAGTTAGGTCTGTGCTTCCCAGGATATAGCATCAGACCAACTTATTATTGTTACTGTTGTTGTTGTTTTACAGATCAACCCCTGTATTACATCTATCTATTTATTTATTTACTTTTGACCATCTAGGCTCCCCACTTTTGGTCAAAGCACTCTAGATTTTTACCCACCACTCCAATATAGATCCATGTTTAGGGGTAGAATGAATCCCTACTTCTGGATCTAGGGTCGAACATGGGATCCATGTTTAGCCAATGAGTATATCCCACCCCTTAGTCAGCGGGTTAGCTTTTCAGGGCTGGGCAGATTACTCAAATCAAGCCAATGATTATCAGATTTGAAGGGCAGATAGCGAGAAGAGCCTGCCTGAACAAACCCAACACAGAGGCAGGCTGGCACAAGTCCACGTCCTGGTCTCCCTCTGCGGCCTCTGCATCTAGTCCCACCAGAGCTTTTTGCATTAGTATCACCTCCCCAGTGAAAGAATAGAGGATCCAGAGTACCAGATATTATTCCCCTTTAGTCTTTGATTTTTCTATGTAAAATGACAAAATATCTACATGAAAAGTGAAACAGTCACTGATTCATGTTGTCTACACATTGTGATGCATATAATGTATCAAAATTGTACACAGTTTGATATATATGAATATTCAGTGCTATTTAAGTCAAATGTACATTTTCAGTTTATTGTCTTAAGCACTTGATATCCCCATCACTGAACACATCACAGGCCCTCAATAAGTATTTACTGATTTTTTTTTCTGTGTAATATTCAAATGAGTATTAAAGAAAAAAGTTACAATTTGCCCTTATGTGTATGTATTCTGAAATTAGTTGTGGTTTAGGAGAACTGAAAGGAAAGTCACCAGGGGTCAAGAATCAAGGGTGTTATGTTATTATTATCAATATTATTATTATTTTGTTAAGGAAAATGAGATACATGAATAATTGCTATTCAATGCTACTGAGAGGAGAAGGTTTAAGTCCTTGTTTTTCTACTAATAATGTCAGCTGAGGGTCGGTGGTTGACCTCACCAGTCTGAGCCGCTCAGTTTCTTTACTTGTAAAAATAACGTTATAATATTTTCCCTGCCTACCTTATGAGGGTGTTTTGAAATCAAATGGGGTCATTTTTAAGAGGAACTTGTGAATTGAAGAGTACTATATAAATGTTGGAGTTTGGGGATTATTTGTACCTTCTTATGATGTTTCTTCCTTTTAAGGTATGACGTAGTATCATTTTGAAATGTTATCTTGCTTTCCAAACTCTAAACCTCCCAAGCTAATAAGTAAAAGCAATGACAAGAAATAAGTTGCACATTATATTTACTCAAATTGATGACATATCTGAAACTGTGCTGACGCCTGACTAGAAAGTGAATTCCACTCAGAATTGCTCTTGCTCAGTTTTTACTATGGCAACATGCAAGAACTTTTCCTAATTCTCAGAATTTTACCCTTGAAAAATCACAGTCCTAAGAAATACATGAGGAAATGACTTCGGAACCCAGAGCCCAGAGGCCAATTCTCAGTATGGGAACTTAGAGAAAATGTGGAGATAACGCTTTACATGTGTTCAAAGTCAACCACCCCCGGGGTGCTGGTCCTGAAATGGATTGATTTCTGTGCTTGTGAATTTCCTAGAGCATGAAGTCTTATAGGAGAACTGTCTCTTGCACTGTGCTACTTGTATGTCACCCTAGGAGAGTCCATCAGAAGATAAGCCTGTTTGACGCCTTAGCTTCTTATTTATATTTTCTTTAAGATCCTTTGGAGGCATCTGTTTAGATGGTATTTGTGAATATGGAGACTTCGGAAGGACTTAGCAGGCAGTTGGTGGCCACTGACCTTTGTCCCTTCATTTTGTTGGCAGCTTGACTTCTAATGCCCAATGGTCTGGATCGAGGTGAGAGGTGGTGCTCCCTGGACTGAACCCTAGACCAGAACATCATAGGCATCGAGTTTGTGTCTGGACCGGTCCCAGCTTTGCTGCTTCTCTCTTGTTTGCTTTATCTTGCAAAATACCTAATGAATATAAATAATCCGAACCCTAAGTTCCTAGAATGATCTCAACCAGGAGAACACAGCGAGGAGGTTTTTCCTTCAGAGCAAGACTACACTCTATTCCTAAGTTTGATCTTTTATTTCTTAATCTCACAGATTCCTGTTGGGTACTTGTCTGTCTCCTAAAACTAACACCTCATTCATCTTACGAGAGAACTTCTTGTCTTTAGATCTAATTGATTGGAAAGGAAGAAATTAATTTTTGTATATTTTAATGTTTTTCTCTATTATAAAATGGCATTTATTTTCATATATATATGTATCTATCTATCTATCTATCTATCTATCTATCTATCTATCTATCATCTATATTATCCTACTGGTCATTGTAGAATGATATAATAATATATATATATAATATTACATATATTATATTATTATATGGTTTTTGGCCATATAAATGTCTTCCTTTGAGAAGTGTCTGTTCATATCCTTTGCCCACTTTTTGATTTTTTTTTTTCATAGTAAATTTGTTTTTTATATATATATACTCTAAGTTCTGGGATACATGTGCAGAACTTGCAGGTTTGTTACATAGGTATACACATGCCATGGTGGTTTGCTGCACCCGTCAACCCATCATCTACTTTAGATATTTCTCCTAATGCTATCCCTTCCCTAGCCCCCCACCCCACAATAGGCCCTGGTGTGTGATGTTCTCCTACCTGTGTCCAAGTGTTCTCATTGTTCAGTTCCCACCTATGAGTGAGAACATGTGGTATTTGGTTTTCTGTCCCTCTGTTAGTCTGCTAAGAACGATGGTTTCCAGCTTCATCTATGTCCCTACAGAGGACATGAACTCATCCTTTTTTATGGCTGCATAGTATTCCATGGTGTATATGTTCCACATGTTCTTTATCCAGTCTATCATTGATGGGCATTTGGGTTGGTTGCAAGTCTTTGCTATTGTAAACAGTGCTGAAATAAATGTGTGTGTGCTTGTGTCTTTATAGTAGAATGATTTATAATCCTTTGGGTATATACCCAGTAATGGGATTGCTGGGTCAAATGGTATTTCTAGTTCTAGATTCTTGAGGAATTGCCACACTGCCTTCCACAATGGTTGAACTAATTTGAACTCCCACCAACAGTGTAAAAGCATTCCTATTTCTCCACATCCTCTCCAGCACCTGTTGTTTCCTGACTTCTTAATGATCGCCATTCTAGCTGGCATGAGATGGTATCTCATTGTGGTTTTGATCTGCATTTCTCCAATGACCAGTGATGATAAGTTTTTTTTTTTATATGTTTTTTGGCCACATAAATGTCTTCTTTTGGGAAGTGTCTGTTCATATCCTTTGTCCACTTTTTGATGTTGTTGTTTTTTTTTTTTTCCTGGTAAATTTGTTTAAGTTCTTTTTAGATCCTGGATATTAGCCCTTTGTCAGATGGATAGATTGCAAGAATTCTCTCCCATTCTGTAGGTTGCCTTTTCACTCTGATGATAGTTTCTTTTGTTGTGCAGAAACTCTTTAGTTTAATTAAATCCCATCTGTCAATTTTGGCTTTTGTTGCCATTGCTTTTGGTATTTCAGTCATGAAGTCTTTGCCCATGCCTATGTCTTGAATGGTATTGCCTAGGTTTTCTTCTAGGGTTTTTATGATTTTAGGTCTTATGTTTAAGTCTTTAATCCATCTTGAGTTAATTTTTGTATAAGGTGTAAGGAAGGGGTCCAGTTTCAGTTTTCCACATATAGCTAGCCAGTTTTCCCAACACTATTTAATAAACAGGGGATCTTTTCCCCATTGCTTGTTTTTGTCAGGTTTGTCAAAGATCAGATGGTTGTAGATGTGGGGCGCTATTTCTGAGGCCTCTGTTCTGTTCCTTTGGTCTATATATCTGTTTTGATACCAGTACCATGCTGTTTTGGTTACTATAGCCTTGTAGAATAGTTTGAAGTCAGGTAGGGTGATGCCTCCAGCTTTGTTCTTTTTGTTTAGGATTGTCTTGTCTATACGGTCTCTTTTTTGGTTCCATATGAAATTTAAAGTAGTTTTTATCTAATTCTGTGAAGAAAGTCAACGGTAGCTTGATGGCAATAGCATTGAATCTATAAATTACTTTGGGCAGTATGGTCAAAATGGCATAAGAGGTCAAGAATAGCTGCATTACATGGAAATAATGTATTCTCAAATTTGGGGATTTTATTTTTATAAAGCAGAGTTGTTATTGAATGTAGATTTGGGTATTTGTTTTGCAAGGCAGTAATATTTTTTGTGTGCAGATTTTGGTTTTGGTTTGGGTTTTCTGTTTTTAGAATTCTTTGGGGAGCACTCATATTTGGTTGTTGTTTTTGCTGTGGCTGTGGAACCATTTTGAACTTTGAAATATTTCATTGTAAAAATGTTTGCCCTTGGAGATTTAATCAACTAGAATTCGTTTTTCCAAACACTGCAAATTTTGATTGATTGTTTTTAAATGGTTGAAATTTTTAGCCAAAAATCTGCTAACAATCTATCAGGTTTTCACTTAAGATACGGGATTGAACCAGTAATCTTGTGAGGTCTCCATAATTTGGTGCTTTTCAGTGGGGATCAGCCCATGTTTTGAGAAGACATGCTGGAGAGAGATGAAAAGAGTGCCTGCTCTTGTACAATGTATTTAACTACCAAGGAGTTAGTAAGTGGAGCTGTCATTTTTATGATATTGGTTTTGTCTTGCAGCTGGGACTTAAAAAGAATTCTGCCATAGCCTACCACCTCATGACTTTGAGTTTGTCTTTATTACACCAAGACAACATAGAAGTTATTAGGTAAGTTACCTACATGACATCAAGTACCTGAATATTTGCAAACCTTTTGATAGCTTTGCATATTTTTCCAGTTTTCAGTCTATACATGTAGTACAGTGACTGAACCCAATGTAAGAATTCTACTGAATGATGGTGATTCATTATACAATACAGACAGGTCATCAGACATTTAATTTTGCATCAGTACAATCCTAGACACCATATTTTCCTTATACACCTTACCGATAATTACATCATTACATAATTGCCACAGGGTTGTAAATATATATGTGGAGAAAGTTTCAAAATGACCAGAAGGCAGTCAAGTAAATTAATCAATTACAACTGAATTGTAGGTGCATTTTCCCGCGAAGTTCCCTTTATACCATCCCAGGTGCCTATTTTTCTGCCCAAGATGACTAACAAAACATGGGAGGAGACAGCCACCATTTTCTGAAGGCTCCAAAGGCGTTTGGACCATCTGCCCACATCTCCACTGCCTAATGAAGGTTTCCCTTCTTCGGGGCAGCTAAAGGAAATTGAAAATTCAAGCTAATAATAGGAAATATGTGTGATGGCATCCTTTGCACTTTCCCACAAGCTGATCTTTCATTCAAATCCCTATTTAATTATGTTCGTGATCCGTCGTTTAAAGAAGTGAGGAACTTATTCCAAGGGTCTTGCACGGGACTCTGTTGGCACATCGCCCGGAAGCCATAGAGCAGAAACTAGCAAGGAAAATTTAAAATGGGCAGAATTAGGCCTTGGAGATCAGGGAGGCACAAACTTGGGACCCCTTACATGCGTTTTCTTAGCACATACTTTTCATGTTAGAAGCACAGCCAATTTGTCTCTCAGAAAAGCCTAAGCAACATAGCAAGACCCCATCTCTAAAAAAAATATTTTTTTAATTAGCCAGTTGTGGCAGTGCATGCATAGCCACTGTCCCCTGAGTGCACAGGAAGCCATTTAGTGGTGCAGACACCCATCCCTCGCTCTCCTCTTGCACTGGCATTTGAATTCCTCTTTAGAATTCAAAGAACATTCCATGTGCATCCTGTTTGCTCTCACAATAGCCTCAAGAGGTAGCCAGGGCAAGAAATAGTTATCTTCATTTTATTTTATCTATTTAGACACAGAGTCTCGCTCTGTCGCCCAGGCTGGAGTGCAGTGCCGCAATTTCGATTTGCTGTAACCTCTACTTCCTAGGTTCAAGTGATTCCCATGCCTCAGCCTCTCCTGAGTAGCTGGGACTACAGGCCTGTGCTACCATGCCAGGCGAATTTTTGTATTTTTAGTAGAGACAGGGTTTCACCATGTTGGCCAGGCTGGTCTTGAACTGCTGGCCTCAAGTGATCCATCTGCCTCAGCCTCCCGAAGTGCTGGGATTACAGGCATCAGCCACCGCGCCCAGCCAGTACCTTCATTTTGCGTGTAAGGTAAGTGAAGCTCACTGATGCT
>NW_012102077.1:3269019-3280395 GCF_000951045.1 Mandrillus leucophaeus | reverse complement strand
CCACATCTCCACTGCCTAATGAAGGTTTCCCTTCTTCGGGGCAGCTAAAGGAAATTGAAAATTCAAGCTAATAATAGGAAATATGTGTGATGGCATCCTTTGCACTTTCCCACAAGCTGATCTTTCATTCAAATCCCTATTTAATTATGTTCGTGATCCGTCGTTTAAAGAAGTGAGGAACTTATTCCAAGGGTCTTGCACGGGACTCTGTTGGCACATCGCCCGGAAGCCATAGAGCAGAAACTAGCAAGGAAAATTTAAAATGGGCAGAATTAGGCCTTGGAGATCAGGGAGGCACAAACTTGGGACCCCTTACATGCGTTTTCTTAGCACATACTTTTCATGTTAGAAGCACAGCCAATTTGTCTCTCAGAAAAGCCTAAGCAACATAGCAAGACCCCATCTCTAAAAAAAATATTTTTTTAATTAGCCAGTTGTGGCAGTGCATGCATAGCCACTGTCCCCTGAGTGCACAGGAAGCCATTTAGTGGTGCAGACACCCATCCCTCGCTCTCCTCTTGCACTGGCATTTGAATTCCTCTTTAGAATTCAAAGAACATTCCATGTGCATCCTGTTTGCTCTCACAATAGCCTCAAGAGGTAGCCAGGGCAAGAAATAGTTATCTTCATTTTATTTTATCTATTTAGACACAGAGTCTCGCTCTGTCGCCCAGGCTGGAGTGCAGTGCCGCAATTTCGATTTGCTGTAACCTCTACTTCCTAGGTTCAAGTGATTCCCATGCCTCAGCCTCTCCTGAGTAGCTGGGACTACAGGCCTGTGCTACCATGCCAGGCGAATTTTTGTATTTTTAGTAGAGACAGGGTTTCACCATGTTGGCCAGGCTGGTCTTGAACTGCTGGCCTCAAGTGATCCATCTGCCTCAGCCTCCCGAAGTGCTGGGATTACAGGCATCAGCCACCGCGCCCAGCCAGTACCTTCATTTTGCGTGTAAGGTAAGTGAAGCTCACTGATGCTGAGGACTTGCTTAAAGGCACGCTGGGAGCCAGGTGCAGTGGTTCACACCTATAGCCCAGTAGTGCTTCAGGAGGCCAAGGCAGGAGGATCCCTTGAGACCAGGGATTTGAGACCAGCCTGGGCAGCATAACAAAAGATAATAATTAGTCAGGTGTGGAGGCACACACCTGTTGTCCCAGCTACTCTGGAGACTGAGGTGAAAGGATTGCTTGAGCCCAGGAGTTCAAGGGTGCAGTGGACTACGGTCATGCTACTACACTCCATCCAGCCTGGACGGCGGAGCAAGATCTTGTTTCTAAACCAAAAAATAAAATAAAATGAAGTAAAATAAAAAAAATAAAATAAAAGGCATACTGGGTGGCTGAACTCCATCTCCTCTTTCCCTGAGACTCCCCTGTGGGATGCCCTCTTCCAAAGTCCTGCTAGAATTTGAATCAGGACTCTCAGAGGGCACCCACCAAAGGACCCCAATGAGGGGGATGGAAACAAATTAACCTCCATCACCACCAGTGCTATGCCCTGGGCTTTGTGTGCATGCCCTCATTTAGTCCCTTCCACCTGACAGGAAGCATCATCCACATTTAACTCTGAGGAAACTAGGGCTCAGAAAAGTTTAGGGACTTTTCCAAATTCACACAGCTAGTAAATAGTGAAGCTTATCCATTACACACGTCCCTGGTGTTTGAATTATGCCATCCTGACATAACCACAAGTCACAAGGCCAGAGGGGCTCTTGATCTTATCTGCTCCTGCTCTCCCATTTCACAGATCTGGAAACTGAGGCCCTGGTGTTTGACGCATACTTGCCCAAGTAATGGCTGTGTTGTGCTGAAGCTCCAGCCTCCCAGTCCTCATCCTATTACTCTTTTCACTGTCCCATAGTGGGCTGCAGAGGAACTGTCGAGGTCCTGGTGTTCTCTGTGACCAAGGAAAACAGTGGCTTCCCATTCCAAGGTCTGGCCTGGAGCCCTGAACTGTCATGGTCCCCCCGTGATGGCAGGACACAGGCGTTCCAACCCCTTTACCTGGCTTAGCTTCCAATTACTGCTCCTACTTTTGCCGCTAACTCCACATAGCCTGTCCCCAACACTTTCCTCCCCTTCTCCTTTCCCCTTACACATTTCTACTCCACAGATTTGTAAAGGTCTGAGTGTGTGGTGAATGTTATGAGAACTTGACATGCTGGAGGAAAATAAAGATCAGTTTCATCTTCCTTTCAGCGTGCCCCATCGACAGCAAATGGTTTTTGTTTTTTGTTTTGTTTTTAGAGACAGGGTCTCGCTCTGTCATCCAGTGCAATGACACGATCATAGGTCACTGCAGCCTTGAAATCCTGGGCTCAAGCAATCCTCCCACCTCAGCTTCCTGAGTAGCTTGGACTATAGGCATGCAACACCATGCCTGGGGTTTTTTTTTTTTTTTTTTTCAGAGGTGGGATCTTGCTGTGTTGTACAATCTGGTCTCAGACCCCTGAGCTCAAGCGATCCTTCTGCCTCAACCTCCCAAAGTTGTGGTAGGCCTCAGCAACTGTTTTGGAAGGCAGCTATGCTCACCACTATACCACCAACGCCACAACTGTTTTGATTCTGGTATTTACATCTCAACTAAATCTTGTGTGGAAAGCTGTGGGTGGAGAGGAGCTGGCCTTGCCTCATTCCTTTGACCACAGAGGGTCTTGCCCCAAAGTTCAGGTGACCTTTCAAGTTTCACATGAAATGCAACAATACCCTGGCTACACTTAAATCATTGCCTTCCTTGCATAGCATGTTAATAGTTATAAATCCAATTTTGTAGCCATTTTACACATAGAAGTCACATTTAGGACTCCAGGGGCCACTAAAGCAGGAAGCAAAGCCACTGCCTCATATAGGAGGCTTCGGAAACCCAGTTCCCTCTTCTCACTTTTGACATTTGAGCTGTGCCCACCGTTCCCATCTCCTTTAAATAAACGCAGTTACCCATTGATATGGTTCGGCTGTGTCCCCACACAAATCTCCTTCGAATTGTAATCCCTATAATCCCCACGCGTCAAAGGCGGGGCCTGGTGGGAAATTATTGTGTTATGGGGGCAGTTTCTGCCATGCTGTTCTCATGATAATGAGTTCTCACTAGATCTGATGGTTTTATAAGGGGCTCTTCCCCCTTTGCTCACTCCACTTCTCTCTTCCAGCCTTGTGAAGGAGGTGCCTGCTTCGCTTTCCTGCATGATTGTAAGTTTCCTGAGGCCTCCCCAGCCATGCGGAACTGTGAGTCAACTAACCTCTTTCCTTAATAAATTACCCAGTCTCAGGTATTTCTTTATGGTAGTGAGAGAATGGACTAATACACCCATTTAGGATTTTCTAGTTCACAAGACACCTTTCTGTTTTTTCTCTCTCTTCTTCTAGACTAGAGTCCTGGTGAGGAACCTATTCCTATATTTACCTCCATCTCTCTGCTACCTGGCCTAAGCCTACATGTAGTAGGAGTGTAAACATTGTTGAACAAATACATGCTGTTCTTATCACAAGTGTTGGTAGTAGTATTACCAGGGTCTATGTTTTACATAAGAGAAAACAGCTTCCAAAAATGGTTGGGATCTGTTCAGGCCTCAGCTTAGAAGTGCAGGCCTTCTAATAATAGAGACCAAATTTTTCCACTTACCTCTGGCTACATGCAACAGACACAGCTTTACATGTGGAGCTTCTGTGTTCCTTCTTTCTAGATGCAGGAATGGGAGTGGATAAGGTGCCCATTCGCTGGCCTTGTAATTAACACAGCATCACTTGACCTCTAGGACATTCTTGTTGATTTCTGTGGGCTGTTCCCATTGGCACCTGGGGTGGGAGGCAGGGGCAGGTGTCTAAATAGAATAGGGCTACTCGAACTACCTCAGAGTTATACAGAGTGTCAAATCAGAGAATGGGTGTGAAAACTTTTCTTGTTGTTGTTTGTAGAACACTATACCAAAAGGCATACTGTTAATAATGAGTGCTAGGCACAGTGACTCACACTTGTAATTCCAGAATTTTGGGTGGCCAAGGCAGGAGAATGACTTGAGCCTAGGAGTTCAAGACCAGCCTGGGCAACATGGCAAAACTCTGTCTGTACAAAAAATAAAAAAATTAGCCAGGCATGCTGTCATGCACCTGTAGTTCCAGCTACTCAGGAGAATGAGGTGCGAGGCTCACCTGAGCCTGGGGAGATCGAGACTGCAGTGAGCCATAATTGTACCACTGTACTCCAGCCTAGGTGACAGAGTGAAACCCTGTCTCAAAAATAATAGTAAAAATGATGATAAATATATTACTAGGTTCATTTACCCTTAGGCTCTTGTATTCGCTATTCATAGTGTGAATAAGTTTGTGCTGTCAAATCTTGCTACACACCAGCCTAGGCAATTCTCTGACTTCCTGGCTTCCTCTAGAATTTACTTTGTACTTTCACATGTTTTGTAGTGGTTTACTCCAGCGGATGTCTACTTCTGGACTTTTTCATTTTAGGACTTCCTGGTTTTAGAGAGCTGCCTTGTGTGCCTGCCACTTTCAGGGTTTGGAGGGGAGTACATATTAGGCAATTTGTCCTTTTTATTTAACCTTTTCTACCACAATTGAGCAACTTAAGAAATTGTTCTCTGATATTTCTCAGTCTTCACAGTGACACAAGTTCTATGGGGCAAGATTTTTCTATTTTAAAATGTCTTTATCTTACTCAATTCACATGGCTTGCTGTTTGCCTGATTGGCTAGACATTGGAAACTGTGGAAGACATTTTCACAATGGTTTGACATTTCAAACTCCATGCAAATATTGAAAACTAGGAAACTTCCAGAAACCCTAATGTCAGACCAAAATTTAATTTAAAATATTTAATACATGAGCTATTCAAATGGTTCCAGATTTATCCTGAAATCTACTCCAGTGGTTCTGTACATCTCATGTTGCAGGTAATAAATGGAAGCCGGACATGTAGTGGCTTTAGGGTCATGAACTCAGGTGGGAGGAGAATCCTGGACCCCTGGCTGACTTTCCCTAAGTCACACCGCCTGCCTTGCAGCGGTCTGGGCACCTACCCCATATCCTGTGAGTCTCCGTCCTTGAGCACCAAGTATCTAATCGTGCTCTCCCTCTCAGGGCTGCTGTGCTGTGAGGATTTTGGCATCCTGCACCCATGGCCATGTTTAGTCTATGGTCACATTGATACTGGAGTTTCAATGACCAGTGCAGTATGCCCAGATCTGACATGGGCTTCCAAAATGTATGTGAACAGAATAAGAATTCTTTTTTGCTTTTCAAAATATTTCACAGCTTAGGTGGCACTTACCCTTTTCCCTTCTTTTCTGTCTTTACTGATAAATACTCATCACCTTAGATTATTTTGACATGTAACAACTTTCAGTTGCAATAAAAAAATCTAGAAAATATCTTTAGACATGTTAATTATAAAAATATTCTTCATTTATGAAATTGATTACACCTAGTGACTTCATTCATCAATTGCCTCAAAATCTTGCCTTTAAACTACCCTCAGGAGGAACCTCCATGTTCACACAAGGAAAAAAGGCAAAGGCCAGGCACAGTGGCTTGTACCTGTAATCCCAGCACTTTGAGAGGCTGAGGTGGGAGGATTGCTTGAACTTAGGAGTTCCAGACTAGCATGGGCAACATGAAGAAACTCCATCTCTACTAAAAATACAAAAAAAAACTAGGTGGGCGTGGTGGTGCACCTGCAGTCCCAGCTACTTGGGAGGATGTAGTGGAAGGATTACCTGAGCCTGAGGGGGTTGAGGTTGTAGTGAGCCACTGCACTCCAGTCTGGACAACAGACCCAGACCCTGTCTTAAAGAAGGAAAGGGAAGGGAAGGGAAGAGGGAAGAGGGAAGAGGGAGGAGGGAGGAGGGAAGAGGGAGGAGGGGAGGGAGAAGGGAAGGGAAGAGGGAAGGGAAGGGAAAGGAAGGGAAAGTGGGCACAGAAAGGAAGCTGAGTGGTAATAGAAGCAAAGCCAGGGGTGTCCCTCTTATCTCTCAGACTGTTCTGTATTTATAAATCCATCAAGTCCATTTTCCCTATGCTTTTAGAGAAATCACTGAATCTTTGGGGGCAGCGGGGGTGTTGAGTAAATTCAGTTAAAGGTGATTTTAGAAATATTCTGTTCTCTGACGTAAGCCAGCCTTGCTCTAATGGGCACCTGGTTCACCTCATAGCAGCAGTGACCATCTGAAATGTTCCTTTATGCTGAATCCAAATCTCAGTTTCCCTCATGTTATTTATTGAAGAAAATAATCCCAGTGCCTGAATCAGGTACTATGAAAGATATTAAATTTATAGAGATTATAATTGTAGAAATAAAGAAAATGTCTCTTTGCTTTCAAGTTAATCTGAGTGTAGCCACGTTGGAAACCATGCCCTAAAAAGCGAATTACAAAGATGAATACAGTGACAAATACAGTACAATGTGATAAAGTTATTTGTACATGGAAATCCCTATGGAGTACTGGCCACACAAACTGTGAACTTAGGCAAAGCACCACTGTTGCAAATGTGACACTTGCCCCAAATTATAGGCCTCGGGAAAAAAGCAAGTAACTTCAGAACCCAAACTTGCAAATATGCTAACACACACACAAGGGCTCTACGTAGCTGTATGATCAAAGGCAAGATTTTAAAAGTCAGGTTGATTGGGATGTAATTTGCATAGTAAAATTTACCCTTTTTAATATGAGTTTTGATCAATGCATTCAGCCATCATGATGTAGAACAGTTCCATCATCCAGAGAACTTCTCTGGTGTGCTTTTGTAATCAACCTCTCCCTTCACTGCCAATACTTGGCAACCACTGGTTCATAATCCATATAATTTAAAGACAGGATTGTTAATCTTTGTAAGTCTTGGTTTTCTGATTCATCATATGAGAATACTAACACCATAACCTCTGTCATAGGGTTGTTGAAATGATTAAGAAAGATCATACATGTAAAATGGTTGGTACAATGCGTGGTGCAACAAGCACTAAATAACTCTTAGTGATTTCTTATTATTATTAAAATGCTGAGTATTGAGAAGTTGTAACCCAGAAGGCACAATAGTATAAGTAAGAGTAAGTTCGAGTTTGTAAAACAAAATCTTCCATGTAATATAGAAGCTTTTTTTTTTGAAACAGAGTCTCACTCTGTCGCCCAGGCTGGAGTGTAGTGGCACAATCTTGGCTCACTGCAACCTCCACCTCCTGGGTTCAAGCGATTCTTCTGCCTCAGCTTCCCAAGTAGCTAGGATTACAGGCATGCACCACCACACCCAGCTAATTTTTTTGTGTATTTTTGGTAGAAATGGAGTTTCACCATGTTGGCCAGGCTGTTCTCGAACTCCTGATCTCAAGTGATCTGCCCACCTTGGTCTCCCAAAGTGCTGGGATTACAGGCGTGAGCCACCACGCCCGGCCAAGAAACATTTTGTATGGTACCCTGACAATTGGTGGCCAAGCCTAAATTAGAATGCCTCCAATAGTGGGAAACTCAGGGTTTTTCCAGGCAGTTTATTATAAGGTTGGACATTAATGGTTATTTAAATGTTTCTTTTTGCCTTTCCATAACTTTTACTCACAATGGCCTTTCAACACAAGTACAATTTCTCTATCAAATAATGTCTTGAAATATTGGAAGAGGGTAACCTCACCTCTCCTTAGTCCTATTCCTGAGATTTTTCCCCACTAAAGACCAAAAAAAGATAAAGCTAGGTATTATTTATAGGTGTTGCAAGGATATTGATTGTACCTCAGTATGTAAAAGAGCGTTCTAAGAGAATTACTCAAAGATGAATGTGCTCTAAATAGAGCGAATTATTCCTCTACCCCTAAGCTGTTTAAATCTTGGTTGAAGAATAATTTATCAGAGATGCAGTAAGATCTGGAGTATTATATTGGTAGTTGAACCAAGTAATTGCTAAGCTCCTGCTAGCCTGAGGGGTATGATTCTACATACATTTGTTCTTTCTGTCATATTCCTATGTGACAGTTAATTTCATGTGTATCTTGACTGGACCATGGCGTTCTCAGAATTTCATGAGCATGCTTTTCATGAGATTCACATGTAAGTGCGTAAACTGAGTAAAGCAGATTGCCCACTCTGCTGTGGGTAGACCTCATCTAATTGGTCGAAGGCCTGCATAGAACAAAAAGGCTGACCCTCCCTGAGAAAGAGAGAATGCTCTCTTTCTACCAGATCATCTTCACTCTGGGACATCAGCCTTTTTTCTGCCTTCAGACTTGAACTTGAACTGAAACATCAGTTCTTCCTGGGTCTCAAGCCTGCCACCCTGGGACTAGAATTGCACCGTCAGCTCTCCTGGTTCCCAGGCCTTTGCCCTCAGATTAGAACCAAAGCATCAGTTCTCCTGGGTCTCCAGCCTGCTCACCCTGCCAATCTTGTGATTTATCGGCCTCCATAATTGCATGAACCAAATTCCTCATAATATATTTCTTTCTCTACATATATACATCGTATTGGTTCTGTTTCTCTGGAAAACCCTAATGCACTCTAAAATATTTTATCCATAATTTCAAACAGAGTCATAGGAATCATCCTGACTTCTTTGAGGTGATTCCTTGCCTTGTACTTAGAAATCCATGTATCTTCCTTGAGTTGTTTCATCAAACTCATCTCAAGTTTTTGCTAACCCATTTGGATAACAGAAAATGCACATGAGAATCTCTGTAACATTTTTAAGGTGCTGTCAAACTTTATGTAGTCAGAATCCTTAAATTGAACCTCAAAACATTATTTTGACTATTTTCAATGGAAATTTGTCTAAATTGCATATATGCTATGGTTATACATTTTTACAGTTTAACTATAATTTATGCTTACCTGTCTTTATTTATTACTGCTGAACATTTCACATTTTGGGCAAGACTCAGCACTATCGTTAAGAATACTGCCAGGCGCAGTGGTTCATGCCTGTAATCCTAGTACTTTGGGAGGCTGAGGCAGGCAGATAGCTTGAGGTCAGGAGTTCGAGACCAGCCTGGCCAACATGGTAAAACCTTGCATCTACTAAAAATAAAAAATAAAAAAATAGCTGGGTGTGGTGGCTCATGCCTGTAATCCCAGCTACTCAGGGGGCTGAGGCACAAGAATCACCTGAATCCAGGAGGCAGAGGTTGCAATGAGCCTAGATCGCGCCACCGTACTCCAACCTGGACAACAGACTAAGACTCTGTCTCAAAAATATATATATTAATTGGAGGCTGTATGTAGTGTCTCACACCTGTAATCCCAGCACTTTAGGAGACTGAGGTGGGAGGATCCCTTGAGGCCAAGAATTTGAGACCAGCCTGGGCAACATGGCAAGACCGCATCTCTATTTTTTAAAAAAGTAAAAGAATATAAATTGAGATACTGAGTTGTAACACAATAATGTTCTCAGGGGCAAGTATAGGAATGGATCTTTGTCCCTACATAAAATGCTCCCAAACAATTCTTTGTGTGTGTGCACTTGCACATATAGGATTTCTGCTTTTTTTCCTGCATCCTCTATCTCAAATAGTGGTCACAGTGCCCTTACCTGTAGTAAGTCTTTCTTTTTTAAAATTTATTACAACCTCAAAATCACATATCTAAGCTTTTTAGAACCAAGTATCAAACAAGAATACATAGGTTCTGAGTGAGGGACTAAGGTATAAAATTCATCAACCCTCATGTATGGTGCTTATATAATATTTATTTCTGCAGTTCAGAGTAGTTTAAAAATAACTTCTGGTTCTCTCTTGTATTGTGTGAAGAGGCAGTTGAGGCTGTGAGTGACTTGAGATCATGTGAAATCTGGAATTACTTCTCCATTAATAACCAAAGTGAGTTTCTCACCTTCACATCCAGGATTAGCAGGAGCGCTGGTTCCACAGTAGCATCTGCCGTCGCTGCAGGGGGACCGGCAGATGCTCGGAAAGCAACGTTCTTTTGGTATCCAGAGAGAAGCCGGACCAGGGTTTGATTTATACGCCAGATATCTTGGCCACCTTTACTCATTTTTGATAATTATCTCATTCAGGGAATATCATTTCCAAGAAAACTGTTAAGAATGCTAGATTCAAAGAAGTCAGATGGGAGTTAAGGATTCTGACTACATAAAGTTTGACAGCACCTTAAAAATGTTACAGAGATTCTCATGTGCATTTTCTGTTATCCAAATGGGTTAGCAAAAACTTGAGATGAGTTTGATGAAACAACTCAAGGAAGATACATGGATTTCTAAGTACAAGGCAACTGATGGGAGAATTCACCCATCAGTACTCCCCTTTGGAAAGATGAAGTGGAGAAATGGGAGTCCAGAGAAAGAACTGAAGGCTGTTTGTAGGAAGACAAAATCTGCAAGAAGCAGGAAGGATAGGCTTATTTTTTCTTATGCTCATTTGTCACTGGCTTCTCCTTTATCCTGGGAGGTACATTTGGCTCTTTGTTCCTGGTAAAAGATGTTCTTGGATCTTGCATGGTGGCACCATTCCAGTTGTAGCATCAGGAGGAAGCTGTGGGGTCACTGAGGTCAATAGTAAAAGCTGCAATCAGAAAAAATGGGCTTCCTGGAATCTGCTGGACACCCTCCATCAGTGGCCCCAGCAGGTCTTGTTCCCTTGGACTGCCAGGAACTGTGCTCCTGAGCTCTGCGCTCGATGCCCAAACACCTCTTGAGAAGAGAATTTCTAGATTTCAGTGTGCATAGAGATCATTCGGGGACCCCATTGAAATACAGGTTCTGACTCAGTAGGTCTGGGCTGGGACTGGGATTTCTAACGAGCTTCCTGGTGAGGCTCATATGAATTGCACATGGGCCTCTCTGAGGAGAAATGTTTTTGATTATTTCAACTGACCGATTATTTGAATTAGCTAGGAATCTTGAGAGGAAAGGAAATGGTAGTTATAAAATAAACCAAGTGATGAACTCCACAATGTTAGTGCTAAAGGGACAGAGAAAACATTCAAAAAAGGGAGGCCCAGGGAACTGTGTTTCCCCAGCACTCATCCCTAGTGAAGGGTAACAGTGCTGAGAGCCAGAGGCCAGGCCTCTTGATTTCCCAGGCAAGACTTTCCAGGTCACTGTGTTGTTCCTTGTGATAAATGGGTCTGGAAAATAGTGAAAGAGAGAAGACCCTGAAACTGAAGAGAGAGGTGGAATAAAAATATGAGGGAGCCTCAAAAGAGGAGAAAAGTGTGTAATCCCAGCACTTTGGGAGGCCAAGGCGAGTGGATCACGAGGTCAGGTGATCAAGACTATCCTGGCTAACATGGTGAAACCCCGTCTCTAAAAAAATACAAAAAATTAGCCAGGCATGCTGTGGGTACCTGTAATCCCAGCTACTCGGGAGGCTGAGGCAGGAGAATGGCGTGAACCCAGGAGGCAGAGCTTGCAGTGAGCCTTGATCGTGCCACTGCA
>NW_012102077.1:3263318-3263959 GCF_000951045.1 Mandrillus leucophaeus | reverse complement strand
TTTTTGCTAACCCATTTGGATAACAGAAAATGCACATGAGAATCTCTGTAACATTTTTAAGGTGCTGTCAAACTTTATGTAGTCAGAATCCTTAAATTGAACCTCAAAACATTATTTTGACTATTTTCAATGGAAATTTGTCTAAATTGCATATATGCTATGGTTATACATTTTTACAGTTTAACTATAATTTATGCTTACCTGTCTTTATTTATTACTGCTGAACATTTCACATTTTGGGCAAGACTCAGCACTATCGTTAAGAATACTGCCAGGCGCAGTGGTTCATGCCTGTAATCCTAGTACTTTGGGAGGCTGAGGCAGGCAGATAGCTTGAGGTCAGGAGTTCGAGACCAGCCTGGCCAACATGGTAAAACCTTGCATCTACTAAAAATAAAAAATAAAAAAATAGCTGGGTGTGGTGGCTCATGCCTGTAATCCCAGCTACTCAGGGGGCTGAGGCACAAGAATCACCTGAATCCAGGAGGCAGAGGTTGCAATGAGCCTAGATCGCGCCACCGTACTCCAACCTGGACAACAGACTAAGACTCTGTCTCAAAAATATATATATTAATTGGAGGCTGTATGTAGTGTCTCACACCTGTAATCCCAGCACTTTAGGAGACTGAGGTGGGAGGATC
>NW_012102077.1:3251847-3258588 GCF_000951045.1 Mandrillus leucophaeus | reverse complement strand
GCCAGGCATGCTGTGGGTACCTGTAATCCCAGCTACTCGGGAGGCTGAGGCAGGAGAATGGCGTGAACCCAGGAGGCAGAGCTTGCAGTGAGCCTCGATCGTGCCACTGCACTCCAGGCTGGGCAACAGAGCAAGACTCCATCTCAAAAAAAAAAAAAAAGAAAGAAAAGCAACTAGAGAGAAAAAGTGACAAGTGGCAGGAGTAAAAAAGTCTGGCTGCATGGGTGGGACAGTAGGAAGTCCTCTAGTGACTGGAATTAAGGATATTGAAAGAGCCTGACCCCAAACTTTCTTCCAGTTGATATTACAAGTCTGTAACCATTAAAACATGGACTTCGTTGAGTCTCTGGACACCTTCCCACAGCCTCCATTAATTCCTAACTTCCCATCGGCAATGTCTCTTCCTCGTTATGAATGGCTCTCTTATGGTGAGGTTCTTTTCAACTGAACATTCCTGTCTTAGTACTGGCTGCTACAACCCAATATCATAACTGGATGGCTTACACAGCAAGCATCTATTTCTCACAGTTCTGGAGGCTGGTAAGTCCAAGATCAAGATGCCAGTAGATTCGGTGTCTGGTGAGGGTCCGCTTCCTGGCTTGTAGGTGACCAGCTTCTCTCTGTATTCTCATATGGCAGAAAGAGGATGAGCGAGCTCTCTGGGAGTTCCTTTTATAAGGGTGCTGATCCATTCATGAGGGCTCCACCCTCATGACCTAAGCACCTTTCAAAGGCCTCGCCTCCTGATATCACCTTGAGGGGGTTAGCATTTCAGCATGTAAGTTCTAGGGGAACACAAACATTCAGGCCATCACAACTACTGAGAAATTTAAAACCTAAGTCTTTATTATTTTGGCAAATACATGTAAAAGATGCTTATTTGGGAAAGACAGAAGCATCTTCGGCATGTTAGCAAAGGTAGGGGTCAAGGAGGGAAGCTGCAGAGCTGAGATGAGAAACAGGGAAGAATCTTGAAGGCAGCAAGACATTTTCACCAAAGAGGGAAAGGCAATGCATTTGCCTTGGTGCCAGGAACCCCAGAAAAGAAAAGAAGATACTCAAGCAGTGTCTGCTCAGCAGAAAAGTTAGAGGCAAAGCCGTGTGTTCCCTGTGTTGGTTCCTGCTCTGCTCTTCATGTGAGCATTCCAGCTCCTGAGCCTTGAGGCCCTAGAGTATTCACCACGAAACTTACAGTCCAAGCTGAAATGGTGCCAGCACTATAAATACAGCATTCACATTCCCTTCACTGTGAAGACAAATGAAGATAATGAATCAAGGTGTTCTCTTCTCTCAGAATATTTGGCATTTGAGAGCACTTCGCATTTCTATCATTTACTTGTGTGCATAGACACCTACCTCCAAAACAAAAACACAGTTGGCCCTTGAACAGCGTGCAGGTTAGGGATACCACTTCCCTACCTAGTCAGAAATCCATGTATAACTTTTGACTCCCCCAAAACTTAAATACTAACAGCCTAGTGTTGACCAAAAGCCTTACCAAGAACATGTTCTGTGTGTTATACGTATTATATACTGTATTCTTACAGTAAATGAGCTAGAGAAAAGAAAATGTTATTAAGAAAATCTTAAGGAAGAGAAAAAGTATTTACTGTTTGTTAAGTGGAAGTGGATCATCATAAAGGCCTTCACCATCACTGGAGTAGGCTGAGGAGGAGGAGGAAGAGGAGGGGGTTGATCTTGCTGTCTCAGGTGTGGCAGAAGTGGAAGACAATTCAGCTATAGGTGGAACCACACAGTTCAAACCAGTGTGGCTCTAGGGTTAACTGCCATGATGGCATATTAAAGCCATCACAAATTTTAAAGTAAGTCATCCGTTATTGTGCTTTATTAACAAACAAGAATCTCCTCTTTCATTGTCCTTCCCTCTTTCCATCTCTCCTTATTTCTTCTTCTTTCTTCCTTCTTTTCTTCGTCCTACCTTCCTTTCTTTCTTTCATCCCTTCTTTTCCCCTTCCTTCCTTTTGTCCTTTCTTCTTTTGATTTCTTTGGAGTTTGGAGAAAATCATACTCTTGTCAAAATTAACCTTGATTCTTGATAGGATAATAAGTCTCCTCTAGAAATTAAAAGTTTACTAAGCAGAAACAACTTTGAAAGCAACTACCCATTTTTCAGTGCAATCTACTTTCTGTTTTAGAGAAGTTCTTTTTCAGAATTAACTGTCCTGCTAACTAAGCTCTCAGGCTATTTGTCGAAGTGAATGAAATTCCAAAGATTTTGCTTTGGCTTTTGTGTGGTTTATGCTTTCTAAATTTCCTTCACAAAGAATAGCCTGTAAAATTGTCTAGAAAGAGATCCCTTTGGGGAAATATTTATTCATATGAGTATTTTTATTCTAAAAACAAGAGCTTGATGTTTAATGAACAGTTTTGCTTAAGTGAAACCATAGAAACTCTTACAGAGCTGTGTTTATGTTCTCTGAGATTCATTGAATTTTCTAGAAGAAGGAAGTCTGTTAGAGAAAAATCAGGATTATGGTATCGGATCAGTGCTATGCCCTATATTTTCTATAAAGCCAGTGTGCATTGAATGCCATTATTTTCTCTAACTTAACCACTTAATGTGTATTTCTATGTAGGGCCATGCAAACCTGCTTTTTCTCAGGTTACATACTTAATTTGCTCAATTTTGGAAGCCAGCAAAGTGGAAGGAATAGGCATCTGGCATCAGACAAAACTGGATTTTCATCCAGTGTCTGCCATGACTGGCTATGTGACCTTGAGAAATATTCTGAAACTGACTGAGCCCCAGTTTCTGCCTATAAAATCGGGGTAATAAAACCCCTCAGGCTTCTTGGGAAGAGTAAGTGAGATAAATGCAGTAAATATTGAAGAAAAGGAAGAATATAAAATATGAAGTGAGATGTACTATAAAATTAGAAGATCAAAAGAGAAGGAGCTATCATTCTTAGATTCAAGTAGCTCAGACATTCTTAAGGAAGCTTGAGAAATTGTTTAATTATTATACTTATTTCTCTTACAAGTTTTCAGAAATGAAAATGACAACAAAATTAGAAAATATCTCTAAAATCTTGACTTTAGTTGGAATAGTCAAAAGGTCAACCAGAATTTTAAAGAGCAGTCATTTGTTATTTATGGAATATCTGATTTTGTGTTTCCCTGAATGCAGAGCTTGAGGTAAGGGTTTGAGTACAAGTATGTTAGTTTGGAGGTGCGGTGGCAGAATTCTAAAGATGATCCTTCAAAATTTCCCATTCTAATTTCTGGAACTGTGAATATGGTGAGATATAATGATAGGGATTATATTTACATTATGTGGCCAAAGGGACTTTGCAGATGCGATTGAGTTGCTAATCAGCTGTCTTTGAGTTAATCAAAAAGGAGATTGTCCAGGTAGGCCTAATCTAAGAAATGAGTCCTTTAACAGCAGAAAGTTTTCTCCAGTTGATTGCAGAAGGGGAGGATAGATTCAAAACCCAGGAAGGACCTGACATGCCATGACAGGCATTGGAAATGGAGGGAGACAGGCAGAAAGGAGCTGAGAATGACCCCCTGGCTGATAGTCAGGAGACAGGCACCTCAGTCCCACCACTGAAAGGAACTGGATTCTGCTAACAAACTGGACGATCTTGGAAGCAGATTCTTCCTCAAAACCTCCAGAGAAGTGCCCAGCCTGGTGGAAACTTGATTTCAGCCTTGCAATATTCTAAGCTGAGAACCCAGTCAATCCCAATCAGACCTCTGACCTACAGAACAGGTAATGCATCTGATACAGGTAATAAATGGGTGGTAATCTGTAATGCAGCAATAAAACTCTGATATGGGAGGTGATCTCAGGAAGCAGGAGTAAGGGAGTGGAAAGTGAAGAGGGAAAGAGGAAAGCTGATATAATATGCCTGATGGGAGGTTGTGGTTAGGAGCGATGAGAGCTTGATGATCCTGTGATCTCCTAAGAAGCATGCAGAATGCCATCCAGAATTATCCATCGAAAGCCATGAGACTACAGCATTTACCTGCTGGCTCCATCCAGCTCAGACCCCCACCCCTACTTAGGTTAGGGGGCCTTAATTACCTGCACTCAAAGGCTATCCTCGCAGCACAGTGTGAAAGTGTCCAGAGTGGACCCAGCAATCCCATTACTGGCTATATACCCAAAGGAATGTAGATTGTTCTACCATAAACACACATGTATACATATGTTCATTGGAGCACTGTTCACAATGGCAAAGACATGGAATCAACCTAGATGCCCATCAGTGGTGGACTGGATTAAGGCAATGCAGCAAAATGCAGTTTTTTTCAACTGAAGGCTGGACATACATAATCAGTCTGAGTTTGCACAGAATGTTCTAGAAAGCTGCAATTGAAAATAGAATTAGGTCAAAGTCTTATGAAAAGAGTGGTTAAAATAAAATAGTGATAAAAATAAATAAGAAATAAAAATTCGAAAGAGTCAGATCTGAGCCTCAGAGAGAAGATGGGTCTCACTGAAAGGAGGCAAGTATGTGGACAGCAGGGTCAGAGTGGGCACTCCAGCCCCGTGATGCCAGTGCAGCCTCTCTCCACTGCCCCTGGAGCTTCAGCCTTGTAGGAAACGCTGTGTTAAACCGACGAATTCAAGGTGGGAACACAAATTAGTTCAGCCACTGTGGAAAGCAATTTGGCAGTTTCTCAAAGAACTTGAAACAGAATTGCCATTTGACCAAGCAGTCCCATTACTGGCTATATACCCAAAGGAATGTAGATCGTTCTACCGTAAACACACATGCATACATATGTTCATTGCTGCACTATTCAGAATAGCAAAGATATGGAATCAACCTAGATGCCCATCAGTGGTGGACTGGATTAAGGCAATGTAGTACTTGTAAACCATGGAATACTATACAGCCATAAAAAAGAATGAGGTCATGTTCTTTTGCAGCAACGTGGATGGAGCTGGAGGCAATTATCCTAAGCCAACTAACACAGGAACAAAAAAACAAATACAACATGTTCTCACTTATAAGCGGGAGCTAAGCATTCAGTACATATGGACACGAACAAGGGAACAACAGACACTGGGGCCTACTTGAGGGTGAAAGGTGGGAGGTGGTGAGGATTGAAAAGCTACCTATCAGACACTACGCTTATTACCTGGGTGGCAAAATAACCTGTGCACCCAAAATTTTCCAGCCACCTTTGGGACCACATTATTCTATGTATTATACCAAACTAGAATACAAGGCTGTTTCCACCCTCTAAGTTCATTTCACACTTAAACATGTAGTGCTTTCAACTAGCAATAGATTTCAGGGTTACAGTGTATTAGCAAACCAAAATCATACAAAGCTTAGCATTATTCGCAAAGAATTAAATACCAGGATAGCCGGGAAAAGGTGCTATTGAGCGGATTACCTGTATTTTCAAGTTTGCAAACTCTCCACAATTCATGTTGAGTCATCTAGAAACTTCTCAGCTTCTCCTGCCTTGTGGCATATCTCTCTGACTTCTGGAGTTGGAGGGGAATTGGAAAAGAATGGACAGAACAATCTGATCCCCAAATTTCTTCCCTACAAAGTCTAGCTTCTTGTGCCAGATCAGTCATCCTAATCTGCACCTATTTTTAAAGCAATAAGTCTGTTGCTTCTCTTAATACTAAACATTTAAACATCTTATCTTGAGCAATTGAACTTACTTAGCAACTAAGACTTAATAAAGTTGCTGATAAAGCTTTATCTTTGCACCCTAGGGTGAGGTTGGCAAGCTTTCCTGAGCATCTTATCTTAAATTTGATTTCAATTTCAGTTTCAACAATTTAGACTTGTTTTTTCAGGAGCTCCAATTACTCTTAAAATAATCTATTCACCACGCTGGGCCAGCATTCTCATTATATTTGAGCTTCATTCTAAGTACCTGGATTTATAACAAAGGAAAACAAGAAAGCGATAGTTCGCTTCACAAAAGATTGAACAAAGACAGCTTAAAATAGAGTTCCATTAAAATGACTTCAAACATTCTGCAACAAAGAACTTTCTGCAACACATCTAAAGCACTATATTTTATTAATTCAAAGGCATACTTTTTTTGTAATGTTTTGGCAACTATGAAATTGGGATGTATCTCACATTGATGTTGGCCAGGGAGCATTTGTAATGTACAGACCTTTGTCTGTATATGCACAAACATCAAAAATGCCAGCATCAAAACTTGCAGAGTGATTAAGTCTGACACAGCCACCATTTTCTCCTACTGCCCTGCCTTTTTGAGAGCTCACTCCAGATATAGGGGCCTGTCTGAGGGTCTAGGTTTGGTTGTGCATCTTTGTACCGTCAATTCAGTATGCTTGGAATGCATCTTCCTCCAGTATCATTATAATCATCATTCTTATTCCAATTGTGAACCCTGAAAATTTGAGACAGGTCTCAGTTAATTTAGAAAGTTTATTTTGCCAAGGTTGAGGACACACACCCATGACAGCCTCAGGAAGGCCTGACAACATGTGCCCAAGGTGGTTGGGGCACAGTTTGGTTTTATACATTTTAAGGAGACACGAGACATCAGTCAATATATGTAAGAAGTACATTGGTTCCATCCAGAAAGGTGGGGACAACTTGAAGCAGGGAGGGGGCTTCCAGATCACTGATAGGTTGCGTTCTTTCAGTTTCTGATAAGCCTTTCCAGATCAGAATATGCATCTGTCTCAGTGAGCAGAGTGACTTTGAATAGAAATGGGGGATAGACTTGCCTTGAGCAGTTCCCAGCTTGAATTTTCCCTTTAGC
>NW_012102077.1:3243728-3246317 GCF_000951045.1 Mandrillus leucophaeus | reverse complement strand
ACCAAATGCTTATTGTAAGCACCATGGTGATTTTCCTTTGTCTAGCTGGTTTACTGTTTTCACAGTATTGTCAGCTGAAATGTTGTCACTGAATCCTTAAGAATGCCACAGGCGATGAAAGAAAGAATGCAAAGTATGGCTCAGAGGGATGGTCACCAGAAAGAAATACGGAAGACTCTGACCCTGACTCTGACCCACAGAAAGAGACCAAGACACACAATTACCAATGCAGAGAAAAAAAATGAACTGGAAGAAAAAGCATCAGATAGTTCACAGCAGAAATACACAATGTTGGAAAAAATGCTGTTTGCTAAATGGAGCAAAGAGTAGGTGAGGCAGAGAGAGTGATGTGAGTGGGTGCATTAGAGGATAGGAGAGACAGCTGTCAGGGAGTGGGTGACAGGTGAGAGGAACATGAAGCCCAGGTGGCAGAGCAAGTTGGCAGAGGCAGCCAGGTGAGGAAGTGAGCAATTTGCAGGCGTCAGACAGGCCAGGCGTTGATGAGGCAAGTATAGGTGAGAGGCATTCAGAAACCACTGCTCAGTCGATCAGTCTTTTCTGTTGCTTCAAGATCTAGCTTCAGCATCATGTAGAGCTAGTGGGGATGAAATTAGGTAAAACCAATTCAGTCCTCATAATCGTACTCCTTACAATCAGCATCTACTTAGAGTCCAAATTGTATTGTCATAACCAATAGCATTTGTTTTCCAACATTAGTACTTTTTAATGAAGTCAGGTTAAGTCGGTAAGTAAACGGGCTGTGTCTGTACAAATGTGCTGGTTTTCCTTGAAGGCAAGTATTTATGAAAGCGGGAAGAGCTTACTGAATTCATCTCTGCTTTACAAAAGCAGAATCTCAGTAAAAATGTACTGTAGTGGATAATTTGGTTATTTCAGTTTGGCGTAGTCAGTATGGAAATGTTTATAGTTGCCTAAAATCTATAGAAACAAAAGACTGATCAGTTAGAGCTTCTCTTTCTTGTGAGGAAATGCTACACAATTCAATGTAATCAGTCAGATGAGTTTGGAAGAAGAGGAAGCATTTTCCCTCTGAGAGTCAGAAAATAGTGCCACCTGCTGGTGTTCATATAAAACTTCATTTCTTTCCTTAAAAAGAGGGCATAAGGAGTAATTTAAAAATATATCTATATTAAATGTAAACGTTTAAAAAGTAAAGCATAGAGCATATTTTAAAATCAAGTATAACTAAATAACACATGACCAAAAAACGTGGGCTATACCCACACTCTTTCCCCCCACTTCGTATGTTCTGTTCTCCAGAGATGATCTCTTTTAACGTTTTTAACTGTGTTTTCTTATATTTAGCTTTATATATCATTTTGGTAATAAACTTAGACTGCTGCTTTTGAACTATAAATTTTAGACATTATCTATGGATTTCGTGTTATTATAAATGACTATATAGTTTTCCTTTTCCCCTACTCCCATCAAATTAAATATTCACTTTAATTTGTATTTAAAGCCAGCCAGGGTTTATATGACCACATTGTGACATTACAGAATTTACTTATTACCTTTATTTTACTCCTAGCTTTTCCGGAATTGCCTCTTTCTTTTCACTTGTGTAATTTCCTGTTAAGGTTGTATTAATTTTTTCCCATTGACTCTATCATAGTCCTGTTAGTAGTTTTTCTCCAAATACATATATTTGGAGAAAAGATATTGCATCGTTGATAGAAAAAGATATTCTATCAATGATAGAAGATATTCTGTTATTTCCATTCTTTTCTGGAGACCACTCTTCTTCTGGAACCTTCCCTCTACCTGCTCAAGTCGGGTCCTGTTGCTCTGTTGCCAACTCAGTTATCTGTCATCTTGAGACCCCTCTTCACCACCTTCCTGCAGTTCCCTCCTGAACCACGTTTTCCTCTTCTTTGAAGCATGTCCTCTCATAACTTCCAAAAAAGTGAGGCATGAGATGTGAGTTTCTTTGAGTCCTTGTAAGAATGAATATGTAATTATTCCACCATTACAGTTGATTGACATTTTGCTGGGCGTGCAATCACTAGTTGAAAAAAATCTCCCCAGGATTTTGAAGAAACGCTACCATTTTTTTTCTATTCATGATACTGTATTCAAAGGCTTTCTGTTTCCTGTTGCTTCAAAAGGGATTTTTTTTTTTCTTCGTTGGATGTACTTAGCACCTCTCTTCCCATGTTCTGCAATGTCAGCTTGATTTTCTTTGTGCTAGGTCTTTTCCTATTAATTCTCCTGAGCACTTGATGGGTTCTTTTGACCGGAGGACTCATGCTATTCCGTCCTAGAAAATGTTCTTGTGTTCTTTTATTAATTTTCTCCCTACATTTCCCTTGCACTTTCTTTTCATAATTCCCATGGATGTTGTATTAGACCTCTTATATTGATCTTCTAATGTTCTCTTCTTCTAATTCCTGTTTTCCATGTTTTATCCTTTTGTTTGTTTTTCTGGGAATGTGCTATGTCTTTATCTTTTAATTCTTCTACCTTTTTTAAAACTTTGACTACCATATGTATTTTTAATTTCCAGGAGCTCTATTTATTCTCCTAGAGTTTCTGTTTAATTGCATGCTATTCATAATGTATAGATGC
>NW_012102077.1:3240208-3242193 GCF_000951045.1 Mandrillus leucophaeus | reverse complement strand
TGGGGACAACTTGAAGCAGGGAGGGGGCTTCCAGATCACTGATAGGTTGCGTTCTTTCAGTTTCTGATAAGCCTTTACAGATCAGAATATGCATCTGTCTCAGTGAGCAGAGTGACTTTGAATAGAAATGGGGGATAGACTTGCCTTGAGCAGTTCCCAGCTTGAATTTTCCCTTTAGCATAGTGATTTTGGGGGCCCAGGATATTCTCCTTTCACACAATCTCAGCCTAAAATGTCTACTTAAACACATAAACTAAAGTAGCTGTCCAGTCTAGTCATTACATATCTGCACTCACTCACCACTATCTGAAATTTTCCTTGCTAGTTACTGATTGATTGACTGACTGATTGATTGATTGATTGATTATCTCCCCTTCCCAGAATACAAGCTCCTGCTGAGTTATTCTGCCTGCCTGCATCACTGCTGTATCCCTAACACCGAGAGCAATGTCTTGCACATGTTGGTGCTTCACAAACACATGTGGAAAGTAAGAATATATGTCTACTTTATTTAATCCACATAATACATAATACGGGTATTACTAAGACCAGTTTTGTTTTAATACTTAATTTTATTGAGCCAAAGGAAAAAAAAGGAGGAAACACAATTGAGCAGCAGACCTGGCTGGTGTGGCAACTGTGTATTGTGTTAGATGTCAGGGGAGAAACCCGTTGATATGGTTTGGCTGTGTCCCCACCCAAATCTCATCTCGAATTGTAATCCAAATTGTAATCGCCATGTGTGGAGGGAGGGACCTGGTAGGAGGTGATTGGATCATGGGGCAGTTTCTTCCATGCCATTCTCATGATAGTGAGTGAGTTCTCGTGAGATCTGGCTGTTTGATTAAGTATCTGGCACTTCCTCCTTCTCTCTGTTTCCTGCCGCCATGTAAGACTTGCCTTGCTTTCCTGTCACCTTCCACCATGATTGTAAGTTTCCTGAGGCCTCTTCAGCCATGCAGAGTGTGGGTCAATTAAACCTCTTTTGTTTATAAATTACCCCGTCTCGGGTAGCATATAGCAGTGTGAAAATGGACTAATATATCCCTCACCGTTTCCAGTTTTTAAGGTTCTTAATGCCAGTTTCTAAAGCTCCTGTCTGCTCTCTCTGCTTCATGGAAAGCAAGTCTGTGTCTCTTTGTTCCATGTCTCAAGAAATAATCAGAAGTGAGCAAAATTCCTGCACACACATTTATTCATGAGTACAAATGGTTTTGAATAAATAAACATACACATATTAAGGGAGCGATTTCCTAATCCCACCCAATGACTGTGGAAGAAATGGAATGATTCCAAACAGTTCTATGGACCAGACTCACTTTTGGAAACAGGTGAGTTCTATGTGCAGATCTGAGTCAATGCCCGGGTCATTGTCTTGGAAAGTACAGAGTTCTATTTCTTATCACCATATCATGGAGCCAAATTCCCCCAATTTCCTCTATTGGGACAAAGGAGATCCTTATATTTATATATAATGATCCATTAATCACTGAATAAGTAAGTTCCCTTTTCTTCCAGAAGCTCTTTATTGTATGCCAGTTTAAGGGAATTGTAAAAGCCACATGTTAAAATTACAACTCTTAAAAACAGACAGGAAATCAGTATTTCCCCTGGTCCAGAGAATGTGGCTTCAGAAATGTACATTACCATGTCTCTTTTGAGTCCTGAGAAGCTGAGGTTAAAAGAGCCTTAGGGTCACCCATCTGTGAGGAGTGGAGCTGGCAGCGAGGTCACCTGTCTCGTACTTCTCTGTTGTTTCTAATTCTTTCCCAGCTGGTCCATATTTAGCCCAGATCTCATCATTTACACATCTCATTTTTAAAACTGAGGCAAAAATACCTCTGCCGTTAACCAATACCAACTTTTTCAGTATCAGTTTTTTTTTTAATTTTGTTTTTTGTTTGTTTGTTTGTTTGTTTTGAGACAGGGTCTCACTCTGTCATGCAGAGTCATGATCATGGCTCACTGCAGCCTCAACCTCCCAG
>NW_012102077.1:3235327-3238368 GCF_000951045.1 Mandrillus leucophaeus | reverse complement strand
ATCGTTGATAGAAAAAGATATTCTATCAATGATAGAAGATATTCTGTTATTTCCATTCTTTTCTGGAGACCACTCTTCTTCTGGAACCTTCCCTCTACCTGCTCAAGTCGGGTCCTGTTGCTCTGTTGCCAACTCAGTTATCTGTCATCTTGAGACCCCTCTTCACCACCTTCCTGCAGTTCCCTCCTGAACCACGTTTTCCTCTTCTTTGAAGCATGTCCTCTCATAACTTCCAAAAAAGTGAGGCATGAGATGTGAGTTTCTTTGAGTCCTTGTAAGAATGAATATGTAATTATTCCACCATTACAGTTGATTGACATTTTGCTGGGCGTGCAATCACTAGTTGAAAAAAATCTCCCCAGGATTTTGAAGAAACGCTACCATTTTTTTTCTATTCGTGATACTATATTCAATGGCTTTCTGTTTCCTGTTGCTTCAAAAGGGATTTTTTTTTTTCTTCGTTGGATGTACTTAGCACCTCTCTTCCCATGTTCTGCAATGTCAGTTTGATTTTCTTTGTGCTAGGTCTTTTCCTATTAATTCTCCTGAGCACTTGATGGGTTCTTTTGATCGGAGGACTCGTGCTATTCCGTCCTAGAAAATGTTCTTGTGTTCTTTTATTAATTTTCTCCCTACATTTCCCTTGCACTTTCTTTTCATAATTCCCATGGATGTTGTATTAGACCTCTTATATTGATCTTCTAATGTTCTCTTCTTCTAATTCCTGTTTTCCATGTTTTATCCTTTTGTTTGTTTTTCTGGGAATGTGCTATGTCTTTATCTTTTAATTCTTCTACCTTTTTTAAAACTTTGACTACCATATGTATTTTTAATTTCCAGGAGCTCTATTTATTCTCCTAGAGTTTCTGTTTAATTGCATGCTATTCATAATGTATAGATGCTGTTCATAATGTATAGATGCAATATCTTCATACATTTATTTGAGGGTATCATAGTAGTTTTCTTAAATGTTTTCTTCTGAGTCTTGCATTCGTCAGGGTTATTAACTTTTGGATTTCACTTCAAGGTCGCTAGGCAGCGAGAGTCAGTTTCTTTGGAGAATTCCTAAATGTTTAATGTCTCAATCTTTTCTCTTGGTCATTCAATTTCTTTAGAGACAAACTCATCAGTTTCTGACGTGTGGTAGGCAGCTGTCATTTGTGGATAAGGACAGGAAAAGAGGTTTGTAAAATCTCACCAGTGCAATATGAAAATTTTCATTTACTGCTATTATTTTGAGATTTTGCCCCACCTTTTTCCTTACCATATCTGGTTTTTCCTTATTTGAGAGCCTTGCTAGTGACCTGTACAAAGTATTCCTGCCCCCTGCAAGGTAGAGGTGGGTTTGGAAGGTATCTAGGATGTAACTATTCTTAAACAAACTTTCAATCAGTCCTTCATTTTTGGTCAGAACCTCACCGTACCTTCTTGGTACCTGGGTGTCAAATCCTAAGATTTTCACGGGTCTATAAAACACATAAGCTAACTACTCTCTGCATATTTATTTTTAGATAAAGTAATAGCCCTTTTTGTTCATCTAAGAGAATTCCTACCACATTTCTATCCATACCTATCTTCAATAGATCTATTTAAACCTCATGTCCATTGCTATGCACTCTTGTCCTTTTTCTTTGCTCTTGTGGGATTATATCTCTAAATCTATCTCTGTCTCTATCTCTATCTTTATCTTTATCTGTATCTCAGTCTAGTTCTATGTCCGTATCTACCTATTCTTTGCCACTTTACCAGCAGGCCAGCAATGAAGGATTTATGCATATATCCACCCATCAAGTTTAACCAGCACCATTTCCTAAAACTAAATCAGATTAGTCATCACCCTGATTCAAACCTTGTAGTGGTTTTGCAGTCAGTTAACCCACAGCCCTTTCCCTGCCTACCTCTCTGGCCTCATGTTTGCCACTCCCTTTAAAAACATCTGCTACTAGCTTGAGCCCAGGAGTATGAGACCAACTTAAGCAACATAGGGAGACCCCCATCTCTACAAAAAATAAAAAATTAGCCAGGCATGGTGATGTGCACCCATAGTCCCAGCTACTCAGAGAGCTGAGGCAGGAGGATTGATTGAGCCCAGGAGTTCGAGGCTGCTGCAGTGAACCATGATCACACCACTGCACTCCAGCATGGGCGACAGAGTAAGACCCTGTCTCCAAAAAAGAAAAAGAAAAAAAAAAAAATCTGCTACTGGAATCTTAAAACTGGAAGTGGCCTTAAAGATTAGCCAGTTGAGTTGTTTTTAAACTCTGCCTTGCAGATACCCAGAGATTTCGTAGAGATGCCGGACTCACTGCTGAAGGTTGTGGGTTGTGGGGGGTTGTGGTGGGGTGGTTACGGAAGTGGACCAGCAGGCATACTCTGGCGTTTTCCCTCAATTTAGTCTGAACAGCTCCGATGTTATCAGTTTTATCAGCCAAATCTCTGCATAAAAATGCTGCAGGCTACAGTAAAATTAAAAACACAAAACCCATGCATCCGAAGCACTTATGTTAAACATGAGCAATCTGGAGCCCAGGGATGTGGTAAGATGACCTCCGCATTCACGGGCAGTAGGGACAGCGCCAGGGCACTCAGTATGTCATTCGCTCTGTGACGCTGCCCACAGAAGAATCCAGCGGATGATGTGGGCCGCCCAAGCCTGCGCTGGAACGGAAGAGGCACATGTATGTCTCGATATGTTCACAGAAGAGAACATTTATCCATCACCTGCCATGCCAGCCACTGTTCTAGAATGCAGGGATGGAGCAGTGAACACAGCACACATGGTGATACACCCGCCTCAGGCTCCCAAAGTGCTGGGGTGAGCACGAGGTGTCACCGCGCCAGGGCAGACATTTTTTTTTTTTTTTTTAAAAAAAACAGGCTGGGTGTGGAGGCTCACACCTGTAATCTCAACACTTTGGGAGGCCAGGGCAGGCAGATCACCTGACATCAGGAGTTCAAGACCAGCCTGGCCAACGTGGCGAAACCCCATGTCTACTAAAACTACAAAAATTAGCCAGATGCGGTGGCACACGCCTATAGAA
>NW_012102077.1:3225531-3235277 GCF_000951045.1 Mandrillus leucophaeus | reverse complement strand
TCAGGAGTTCAAGACCAGCCTGGCCAACGTGGCGAAACCCCATGTCTACTAAAACTACAAAAATTAGCCAGATGCGGTGGCACACGCCTATAGAATTAATAATGGTATAGGGCTTATCAATGGACCAAACCTGGCTCACTACTGCTTTTTGTAAATAAAGTTCTGATGGAACACAGCCTTGCTCATTTATTTATGGATTGTCTATGACTGCTTTTGCAACTGTAAGTCATTGCATCAAAAATTGAAATTTAGGCCAGTTGTGGTGGTCCATGCCAGTAATCCCAGCACTTTGGGAGGCTGAGGCAGGCAGTGGATGGCTTGAACTCAGGAGTTTGAGAAACTGGGCAAAATTGTGAAACCCCATCTCTACCTAAAATAAAAAATAAAATAATAAAAATAATTAACCAGGTGTGGTGCCCTGCACCTGTGGTCCTAGCAACTCAGGAGGCTGAGGTGGGAGGATCGCTTGAGCCCAGGAAGCAGAGGTTGCAGTGAGCCAGGATTGTGCCCCTATACTCCAGCCTGAGTGGCAGAGGGAGACCCCATCTCAAAAAACAAACAAACAAAAAACCAAAACACCATACATGCTGAAATTTAGACCCTCAAAGCCTAAAATATCTGATTATTTACAGGAGAAGTTTGTTACATGCACAACGTGAATGTATTCCATGAAACAAATGGTGAGTGGAAGAAGAGCACTCCCGTAAAATTCAGAAATAGTTACAACTAATCTATGATGTTAGCAGTCAGAATAGTGAATACTTTTGGAGTAAGATAGTGATGCTGCAGGGTGTGCCGAGGGCTTCTGAGGAGCTGAGACTATTCCATTTTTTATGTGAATGCTGATTACACAGTTGGGTTAAATTTGGAACTTTGTTGGGTCATACATTGCGTAAGATTTGTGCAGTTTCAGTATTATGTTTTAAGTTTACTTTTAAAACTCATTTGTTAAGGTAAGGCATAAAATCTCTTCTGCAGTATAAAACATGGAAGGAGAGAAATTGCATTAAAAGATGAATTAAATATCAAGAATGTAGGTTTCCCAGAAGTATTTACTCTTCCTTATATGATTTCTTTCTTTTATGTTTTATTTCTCTCTTTCTCTTTCTCTTTCTTTCTTCTTTCTTTCTCTTTCTTTCTTTCTCTCTCTCTCTCCTTCTCTCTCTCTCGCTTACTTTCTTCCTTGCTTTCTTTCCTTGCTACCTTCCTTTCCTCTTCCCTCCCTCCCTTTTTCTTTCTTTCCTTCTTTCTTTTCTTTCCTTCTTTCTTTCTCTTTCTTTCTTTCTCTCTCTCTCTCCTTCTCTCTCTCTCGCTTACTTTCTTCCTTGCTTTCTTTCCTTGCTACCTTCCTTTCCTCTTCCCTCCCTCCCTTTTTCTTTCTTTCCTTCCTTCCTTCCTTCCTTCCTTCCTTCCTTCCTTCCTTCCTTCCTTCCTTCCTTCCCTTTCTTGTATTTGGGGTACTAGGCGTATAAATCTATTATGAGAAAGAAAAAAGTAAACATTTCAGAAAGCTCTATAATCCTTTGAGGCTATTAAAATAACATATAATAAATTAACATCCCAAGGCACATGTATTGTAATATAAAGAGTATTGCAGCTTCTAAAGCTCCCTGAAGTTACTTTTATGGAAAATCTCAGCACATCTATTAAAATATAATCTTTCTTTCATGCAGAAGAACAGTGAGTTCATGAGCTGCCAAGCAAGGCTTTATGTGTTTCTGCAAATGGATTTGGTATACTCTGGGAGGTTAAATTTATATCAAATTAGGGATTAGATGTTTCCTGAGGTTATAGTATTAGGGAAGTGGTTTAACTCCTTAGGTAAGCTTGGTAAATGATTTCCCTAAATCTTTAGCAAAAAGAAGAAAACATTCATGCTTTCAAGTTTTTGCTCCCCTTGCTTCCGTTCAGTCTTCCTAACTAATCTCTTTTCTTTAAAGTGCTTTTCTTCTTTTTATTAAATTTTCTTCTGAGACTACCACTTAACTGTTTCACAGTTTTCACAGTGTGATTTCATTTGTGCGTATAAGACTTTCTTTTTTCTCTTTTAAGCAAAAGGGTCTTGCTCTGTTGCCCAGGCTGGAGTAGAGTGGTTCAATCACAGCTCACTGCAGCCCCTACTTCCTGGGCTCAAGCAATCCTCCTGCTTCAGCCTCCTGAATAACTGGGGCTACAGGCATGCACCACCATGCCTGGCTAATTTTTTAATTTTTATTTTTGTAGAGGTAGGGTCTCACTATGTTGCCCAGGCTGGTCTTGAACTACTGGGCTCAAGTGATCCTCCTCCCTCGGCCTCCCAAAGTGCTGGGATTATAGGCATGAGCCACTGCACCTGGCCAGAAAATGAAAATATTTTTCATGTTACATTAGCATGTATTTCATGAATTCTAATTTAATCACTCATTCAAGGAGGAAGAGACCAAAGCTTGGGAAATGCCAGTCAGAAGCATAAGGCTGCTACGTGGCCTTGGGAAGAAGTTAGGTAACTCACCATAATCAGCCACCCAGCCTTCAATTGCAACTGTTTGGCTGAGCCAAGGACATAGCTCCTGTCTTCAGAGGTGTCCTAGCATAAGCTGGATGACCACTAGGGGCAATGTCATAGACCAGTGGACAGTCCAATAGAACTATAATGTGAACCACAAATAAGAGCCACATATGTAACTTTGCATTTTCTAGAAACCACATTAAAAACAGAGAAATAAATAGGTAAACTTAATTTTAATAATATATTTTAACTCAGCATATCTAAAATGTTATTTCAGTCTATAATGAACGTAAAATGATTGAGATCATTTGTATCGTTTTCTCCATAGTGAGACTATGAAAGCTGATATATATTTTACAGTTGGCTCACATCTTAACTTTGACTAGACTCACTTCAAGTGCTCAGTAGTCACTTCTGGCTAGCAGATGCTGTGTTGGACAGCACAGCTGTAGATTTCAACACTGGGAGAAAAAGTGAGACCAGCCACAGGACTTCTAAAATCCCTTCCAGACAAGATTATCTAATCCTATCTACTTTGAGTATGAGGCTAATTGTTTTTGTGGTTCTAATTGTATTTTGTTAAGAGAACAAAGTCTTTATTTCCTGGGTCATATGGACTGTCATTGTTAATTTTGTGTTATTGTCACAGAATACTACAGACCGTGTACTTTATAAAGAAAATAAATTTATTTTCTTTCTCGTACTGGAAGTTGAAAGGCCAATATCAAGGTGCAGGCATCTGGCAAGGAACTTCTTGCTGTGTCTTCCCATGGCAGAAGGCAGAACGGCCAGAGAGCATAAAAGAGTAAAAAAGCAAGAGAGGGTTGAACTCACTTTGATAACAAACCCACTTCTGTAGTAATGACATTAATCCATTCATAAGGGCTCTGCCCTCTGCCCTCATGGCCTAATCACCTCTTAAAATTCCCACCTCTCAACACTGTTGCATTGGTGACAGTTAAGTTTTCAACACATAAACTTTGGGGAACACATTCAAAACATAGCATTCCACCCCTAGCCCCACAAATTTGTCCTTCTCACATACAAAATGCATTTATTCTATCCCAGTAGCCCCCCGAAGTCTTAACTCATTCCAACATCAAATTAAAAGCCCAAAGTCCAAAGTTTCATCTAGCTCAGCTATGGGTGAGACTTAAGGCACCATTCATCCCAAGGCAAATTCCCTCTAGCATTGAGCCTGGGACATCAAAATAAGTTATCTACAAAATGAGTTATCTCTACTGTAAAATACAGTGGTGAGATAGGTGTAGGATAGACATTCCCATTTCATAAGGGAAGAATAGGCAAGAAGAAAGGGGTGACTGGCCCCAAGTAAGTATGAAAATCCAAAAGAGAAAACAAGTCTTGAAGCTCCAGAAGAGTCTGCTTTGACTCCATGTGCCATGTTCTGGGCACACTGGGATAGAGGTTGGACCCATAAGGCCCATACCACCCAGCAGCGCTCGCAGGTTGGACTCTCTTGCTGTGCCTGCAGTTCTCCAAGGCAGTTCTGGGGTTGTGGGAGTGGTCTCACTCCCATGGCTCTACAGGGATTGTCCTGTGGGACTGTCTGTGGGGGCTCTGACCCCACAGTGTCACTGGGCATTGCCCTCATAGGGGCTTCCTGTAGTGACTCTGACCCTATGACAAGTCTTACACTGGGTCCCCAGGCTGTCTGTGACATCCTTTGAAATGTAAGCAGAGGAAACCATGCCCCCAAGGCTCTTGCATTCTGCACGCCTGCAGAATTAGCACCATGTGGACAATGCCAAGATTTATGACTCGTACCTTCCAGAGTGACAGGTTGAGCTACAGTAGAATCTACTTGAGTCACAACCAGGGTGGCTGAGGAGCACTGCACTGGAATGTGGAAGCAAAGCTCCAAGGTGGCTCTGGGCGATGAACCCACAGTGGGTACCCTGGTCTGTCCCCCAAAATCGTTCTACCCTCCTAGAGCTCTGGGCCTGTGATGGCAGGGGCAGCCCTGAAAGTCTTTGGAATGCCTTTGGAGTCATCCTCCCATTGTCTTGATGATCCCTTCTATCCATATGAATCTCCTTCGCACCCCCTTGGTTTGCTCTCCTGAGCACACCTTTTCATTCTTTACGTGGCCAGGCTGAAAACTCCATTCTGCTGCCCTTTTAATTATAAAATTCATCTTTAAGTTATTTCTTTTCTCTTCTATCTTACTATAGGAGGTTAAAAGTAGCAATGCATCCCATCCCCTTGGGAATGTTACCTCATACCTGATCAGGCCACTGACCTAAACTACTGGGCTTCCAATTACGTGTACACTTATGAGTGAGACAGACACTTTGAGAGATGAGGTTGTGGCAGGTTTCACTCTGTCAGCCACTTCTCTGAGTGGCGAGAGCTCAGGCTGTGATGGGCCTTGGAGCTTTGAAACATCCCTCCTTCCCCTTCCCACCATCACACTGCTACTACCCTCTAGCATCAAGGAACCTTACGGCCTTCACGGATTTCCCCCACTGTCTTGGTCAATCTACCTTCTCTGGAGAATCGCTCCTATAAAAGTGCATCTCAAAATTTTATAATTAGGCTTTACTTTTCTCAGAGCCCTGCTTCCATCCCAACTGAGCAATTGGGAACACACTCACTATGTGGCTAGCCTACCTGGTCTATCTAGTGTATTCTCTGGGAAATCTGTTTGCTATTTTCCCCATCTTTAACCATTGTGAACCAAAAGAGAAAAAAATGTCATATGTCAGTAAACCATGTGATTCCTGAAATTGTGCTTCGATGTCTCCTTATTTTAATCTTGTAGAATACAATTCTACTGCCTTTGTAATCAGATTATAAAATAACAGATAGTACCAAAAATGACAGATGTTACTAAAAAATAAAGGTTGAAATGACAAATTTTATGGGATGTATATTTGAATACATTTAAAAAAAATTTATGATAAAAATTTTTAAATTTTATCCCCATGAAATCTGCTATCTTAACCATTTCTAAGTGTGCAGTTCAGTGGTGTTGAGTATATTCATATTGCTATGCAACCCATCTCCAGAACTCCTCATCTTGAAAAACTGAAAGTTTATACACATTGAACTAACAGTTTCCCATTCACCTCCTTACCTGCCCCACCCAGCCAGCCTCTGGCAACCACCATTCTACTTTGTTTCTAGTAATTTGGTGATTCTAGATGCCTCCTGTGAGTGGAATTGTACAGTATTTGTGTTTCTGTGACTTATTTTACTCAAAGTAATGTTTTAAAGGCTTATCCATGTCATAGCATATGTCAGAATTTCCTTCATTTTTAAGGGTATTTTACCACAAATTAAAGTTAGGGGGTGGGGCAGAAGGACTGGATAGCATGGGAAAACCAGTGAATCAGTCATTCCATCTTAATAGCTTATAATAGAAACTTATTAAGCCATATGAAGTGGAAGAAAAATAGTCTCCCATCTTTTCTACTTAGCTCTTAGCTAATGGATCCCTGTAGGAAAAGATAGATTAACAAGAGAAAAATAAACAAGCTTATTAAAATGTATATATCATATTCACATGAGAGATACTCAGAAAATGAGTAATTATCAAAGAGGTGGCTTAGAACTCCAGCTTATATAGCAACTTCAACAAAGAACAACAAATGTTTTAGAATCGTGATAAGACAAAGGAAAGGGACTTTGAGCCTCTAGGGGCAACTAAATGGTAGATAAAGGTGAATTAGTAAAGCTCGCTATGTAAATTTCACTGGGTGGTGTCCAGGCTGATAAGGATCTAAAGGTGTCTCTGGTGCTTAACCTTTGGGAAGGAGGGATACCCTTGTAAATTTATGTCCTGCTTTTAGACAGATAGAAGGAGGGCAGAGTTTTTCCCATGTCTGTTTCTTCTCAGTGCCTTCAACTCAAAATAATTTTTATGCTAAAAAGTTATATTTTGAAGCAGTATATTCTGGTCTTTTACACATAAAAAGGAATAGAACACTGATACATACAAAATATGGGTGAGCCGCAAAAACATTCTGTTAAGTGAAAGAAGCCAAACATAAAAGGCCACATGCTGTATGATTCCATTTATATAAAATGTTCAGCATAAGCAAGTCCTGAAGACAGCAGATTGGTGATTACCAAGGTATGGGGCAGGGGTGAAATGGGAAGTGCCTGCTTAATGGGTATGGGGGCTGTTTAATGGGTATAAGGGTTTCTTTCTGAGGTGATGAAAGTGCCCTGGTATTAGATGGTGGTGATAGTTGCACAACTTTGTGAATAGACTTAAAAAATCACTGAAGTGTACACTTTTTAAAGGATGAATTTTTATGGTATGCAGATTATATGCTAATTTTAAAAATGGTGTGATGGAAAAAATAGGAACATAAAGGAGACAGAGAAAGAGTTGACATAGGGCATGGTTACGATTCTGATTGCTTTGTTTGCTGTCCCTACTACTAACTGATACAGGCAGGAGGCAGACAAATTCCTAGGCAGAAAAAGGTCCTCAGTGAAACCCAACCTTTAAGCTAAAAGACAGCTTGACGCCTGAAAACCGGGCTGCCAGTTCCAGGTAGAGTCCACAACCCAGAGTGAGAATGTCTTTGGTGCCTTTTAGCCAATTAAATGGTGTCTTTTTCTTTTATTATTTTTTCTTTTATTTTATGTTTTAAATTATACTTTAAGTTCTAGGGTACACGTGCACAACATGCAAGTTTGTTACATATGTATACATGTGCCATGTTGGTGTACTGCACCCATTAACTCGTCATTTACATTAGGTGTATCTCCTAATGCTATCCCTCCCCACTCCCCCAAACCCCCGAAAGCCCTCGACAGGCCCCGGTGTGTGATGTTCCCCTTCCTGTGTCCAATGTTCTCATTGTTCGATTCCCACCTGTGAGTAAGACCATGCGGTGTTTGGTTTTCTGTCCTTGTGATAGTTTTTTTCAGAATGATAATTTCCAGCTTCATCCATGTCCCTACAAAGGACATGAACTCATCCTTTTTTATGGCTGCATGGTATTCCATGGTGTATATGTGCCACATTTTCTTAATCCAGTCTATCACTGATGGACATTTGAGTTGGTTCCAGGTCTTTGCTATTGTGAATAGTGCCGCAATAAACATACATGTGCGTGTGTCTTTATAGTAGCATGATTTATAATCCTTTGGGTATATCCCCAGTAATGGGATGGCTGGGTCAAATGGTATTTCTAGTTCTAGATCCATCCTGGAGGAATCGCCACACTGTTTTCCACAATGGTTGAACTAGTTTACAGTCCCACCAACAGCGTAAAAGCATTCCTATTTCTCCACATCCTCTCCAGCACCTGTTGTTTCCTGACTTCTTAATGATCGTCACTCTAACTGGTGTGAGATGGTATCTCATTGTGGTTTTGATTTGCATTTCTCTGATGGCCAGTGATGATGAGCATTTTTTCATGTGTCTGTTGGCTGCATAAATGTCTTCTTTTGAGAAGTGTCTGTTCATATCCTTCGCCCACTTTTTGATGGGGTTGTTTGACTTTTTCTTGTAAATTTGTTTAAGTTCTTTGTAGATTCTGGATATTAACCCTTTGTCAGATGGGTAGATTACAAAAATTTTCTCCCCAAATGGTGCTTTTTTCAGGCCTGCCCATGGACCAATCAGTATGCACTCCCCGATTCTGAGCCCATAAAACCCTCAGACTCAGCCACACACTGGGACTATCTGCCTTCAGCTCCCTCTCACACAGAGGGCTACCCACTTTGGGTCCCCTCTTGTTTTGAGAGCTTTTCTGTCACTCAAGATAATTCTTCCCCACCTTGCCCACTCTCTGGTGTCTGTATGGCTCATTTCTCTTGGATGCATGATAAGAACCCAGAGCCCACTGAATGGCAGGTGTGAAAAGAGCTGTAGCGCTGTAGCCCTCCCACCCTCTACTGGTGCCAGATGGCTTCCCCATGTGACAGGAAGCGGTGGCAGCAGAACTTGGCCAGCCAAGGAGCCACGGGCCTGAGCAGGGCAGCAGGACCAAACAAGCTGGGACATGACCTGATTCACCGAAGCTTGCATATGACAGGAATGAATGAGCCGTAACACAAATGAGCTGTAATGCCTCCTGAGAGCTCAGAGCTCAGGACTCCCCAGGCAAAAGACTGTAACACCCCTTGGGGCTCTGTGGTTGCTGGCATCGTCAGGCTTTTAGGCATCGCTGCGTCTCCCTCATCCAGACATTGGTGCCCAAGGCAGAAGCCTTTGAAGGCAGCATGCAGACCAGTTGCAGGCTGAGTGAAGAGCTGGTGGGCATGGTATCCAGGCCAGAAGCATGAGCCAAGTACAGCCTGCCAGGCCAAGTGGGTGGAGGAAGCCAAGTGGTGAACCTAGAGCTGAGCAAGGTCCCTGCATTGCCAGTCACAGAGTTTTCTGGCTGGCACAGAGGCACCAAAAGACTCCTGTGTCATAACCTTTGTGGAGATAAAGATCACCAACATGAGAACAAGATTTATCAATCGAGAGCTCGCTCTGTATTGTAAGAGTCAGCCACCACAACAGCTTGAGATTGGCAGAGACTCAAAGGCAGGCAAAGGAGTGGGAAAGCTTTATGGCAGGAAAAGGGGAAGGTGCATCCTGCTGAGAGCTGGCTGATCTGAGAATGGCTGGAGGCAGACTGACAAGAAGAGGTACGTTCCGCATGATCCATGAGGGTCAGTATATTTGGCCTTCCCCTGTTGGCCCTAACTTGGAAGTGGGTGTCAAGAATGAGGGAGGGTCTGGATTCAGTCCTGAGCATTTGGGGCAGATCACTGCGGAGGTGTGGGTAGGCTGTCCAGGCTGGTGGCTGCTCAGGGTCTTCCTGGACTCACCAGTGAATTGAGACAATTCATTGGCCTGGAAACCACCTTTATCATCTCTGGTCAACTGAATACCTTTCCTAGACAGAGAAGATTTATTCAATGTTTCTATAACAGCTCCTACTGGTAATCATAGTGATAATTACAATAACGATAAATAGCAATGACAATAATTATTACTTTTATATACTTATTAATATTTATAAAATGTTTATAATCTATAGTTTAATTTACATTTTGGAATTTATATGACATACAGGGCTAGGCACAGTGGCTCACACCTGTAACCCTAGCACTTTAGGAGGCTGAGGCGGGCAGATCACTTGAGGTCAGGAGTTTGATACCAGCCTGGCCAACATGGCAAAATCCTGCCTCTACTAAAAATATAAAAATTAGCCGGGTGTGGCAGCATGTGCCTGTGGTCCCAGCTGCTTGGGAGGCTGAGACAGGAGAATCACTTGAACCC
>NW_012102077.1:3198574-3225251 GCF_000951045.1 Mandrillus leucophaeus | reverse complement strand
TATATAATTATATATGTATTAATAATTATAATTATATTTATAAATAACAAAAAATATTCTCATTACTATAAACCTTGTGAGTTGCTCCCACACCTGACACCCCAGCCTACACCGTGCATCCGAGGACTGAATCTCAGTTTTAACCCTCTAGCTGCCCTTTTGCACCAGCCCCAGCCCATTCCCACCCCCATTTTACCAGGGTCAGGTCTCACCATCTAGTTGACATTCACGGATAACATAAAAGCAGTCGCCAGCTTGTTCCTGGCAAGGGATGCAAAAGTCTTGTGTCCACAGAAGCCATCGCAGGTGGTGGGAGCACCCGGCCACGGCTCTACTCACTTTGAGTTGCATTTCTTGGCCCAGGGCTGGCGGAGACTGCCCGGCGTGGCCCTGGCCTCCACCTTGGAGCTGGGTTGGAGGGGGCCAACCCCCACAGTCCAGGGAGGCCTCAACACTTTTTTTTCCAGAGGTCCCTGGGCCAGGGTCAGCTGTGGGTGGGGGACAGCAGTGCCCTGCACGGTTGGACATTCTGAGCCCTGAACCCCTCCTCCATTTTCTCCCATGGGTGGGACCCCTTTGTGGACAGAGAGCTGTACTCAGCATGTTTATTGCTGTAGCTTTGACAACAAATAATCATAATAACAGAGATAGTTACAATCATGATGAGTGACAGTGAAAAAAATAACTTCAGGCCTGGCGTAGTGGCTCACGCCTGTAATCCTAGCACTTTGAGAGGCGGAGGTGGCCAGTTCTCTTGAGTCCAGGAGTTCGAGACCAGCCTGGGCAACATGGTGAAACCCCGTCTCTATAAAAAATTTTAAAATTAGTCGGCCGTGATGGCATGTGCCAATGGTCCCAGCTACTCAGAAGCTGAGGCGGGAGGATCGCTTAAGGACAGGAGGCTGCAGTGAGCCATGGTCGCGCCACTGCACTCCAGGGTGACTGTTACTCTGGGCGACGGAGCAAGACCCTGTCTCTAAAAAAATAAAAATAACTGTTCACATGTTTATTTGTTTTTCACATGAACTTATCATTTATAACCTCTACAATTTATATTTCATGTTATAGAAGACTGTATTACAATTTATGTGATTTCATATTTACAGATAAATATTTCTAATAACAATAACATTTTTCCCATAAACCTTGGGCCCAACCCACCTGAGGAGTGATTCTCTGCTTTGTCCCCGCTGCCAGTCTGGGTCCCTGTGGGCCCCTACCTAGGTTGGCCCTGGCCTCTCGTCTAAGGCGGGAGCTGGACAACTGGTCGACCCAGCAGCTCGAGGTCTTGAGCTAGTCCACTGTCTCAATGGGCTGTCCCTCGGCTAGAGTCTAATGGGGATCCCTGGCCTAAGGCAGGCAGGGGCCCATCGATGTGAGTCTTTGGGGGCGGATGGGCTACAGAAGAGAGACCAAGCCTGGCAGACTGCTGGTCAACCCTGAGGATGCAGGGGCTATCCATCCATCTCTGCTGTCCCCACCACTCCCCAACTTTGTCCTAGCCCAGGGTGCATCCTGGCAGGGTGACGAGGAGGCAGCGCATTGAGTTGGGTTGCCAGGAGGCTACCTGATCACTGCCGCCCCACAGTGTGGCTCTGGGTCCGAAGTCCTGGGGATTGAGAGGGATAGATGCACAGATGCTTGGAGACTCCACGTGGGTGGACAAACCCTGGTGTCCAGGACTGACTTTCAATGGATTGCAGCCAGGGAGCCGTTCTGCTGCTTAGGAAATCCAGAGGCGGGTCTTTTACAAACTAACATCAGTTTCCCCAGGAACCTGAGTTTGCTGACGAGCGAGGGGTGGGTGCCTCTTTCTGGCAGTGCCCCTTTTCCCAGTAGGGACTCTATACGCAGATGGACCTAAGCGCAGGAGGAGGATGCCGTGCACCCAGGGTGCACCGCGCTGCCCTGGGAGGGGAATGTCTGGGACGAGATATCCAAGGTCAGTCACGCCTCCTATGCACCGCTCTATCTTCTTCCTGCCTTAAGGTCACCCCGATGGTAACTTTGCCCCATTGGTTACTCAGACAAGCAGACACCAAAAGCCTGAGCCTGCAGTTCCTTTGTTAGGGAGCAGGATTGCCATGGCAACAGTACATCTCCTGTAGGAGTCTAAATGTTCCCGTGGTGTAAACCCAGCTCAAATGTTCCCTCCCACAGGGACTGGGAGCAAGAGTTGTCTCCCTGAATGGATTTCAAAAAGCCGGCTCTTGGGTTCTTGAGAAAACAGCTCTGGGTGGTCGCTTTGCATCTCAAAGGGCAAAGAATGTATAATTGCAACCTCTCTAAAGTAACTATTCTAAGAGAGAGTCCGGGGGGCCTATCTGCCTATCACCTGGTTTGGTCTGGAATGAATTTTGGTGGCATGGGGCTTTCTCAGGCAGGCGTTTTAAGCGGGACTGGGGTCATGACCTTAAGCCGCTGGTAGCCAAGCTAGAGTTTGGTCAGGTCTCTTAGTGCAGTGATTTGGATGGAGCCATTATGTGCCAAGAGGTCTGCAGTTTTCTGCCAGCTCCTTCCTTTTCTGCAAACTCAGTCTGAGTTTCCATTTTATTCTGTGACCCTTTCTCTACAGCCTCTTCACAGAGAAGTGGCACCACTGCATTTTTAAAAAGATGGTTACTCCTTTTATAGCTAGTATCGGAAAGTCTTGTTGTGATGTGCACTGCCCCCAAACACTGAGCTGAGGAAGCTGTTCGTGATGGTTAATATTAGGTGTCAACTTGGTTGCGTTGAAGGATGCCTAGATAGCTGGCGGTGTTTCTGGGTGTGTCTGTGAGGCTGTTGCCAGAGGAGATTAACATCTGAGTCAGTGGATCGGGAGAGAAAGACCCACCCTCAAGCTGGGTAGGCACCAGCGAGGCTAGAACAAAGTAGGCGGAAGGTGGGATAAGCTGGCTTGCTGAGTCTTCTGGATTTTCTCTTTCTCCTGTGCGGGATACTTCCTGCCTTTGGACGTCAGACTCCAGGTTGTCCGGCCTTTGAACTCTTGGACTTACACCAGTGGTTGGTCATGGGCTGTTGGGTCTTTGGTCACAGACTGAAGGCTGCACTGTTGGCCTCCCCGCTTTTGAGGCTTTTGGACTTGGACTGAGCCACTGCGGGCTTCCTTCTTCCTCGGCTTGCAGACGGCCTGCTGTGGAGCTTCACCTTCTGATCATGTGAGCTAATTCTCCTTAACAAACTCCCTTTCATATATACATCGATCCAATAGTTCTGTCCCTCTGGAGAACCCTAATACAGTGTTAGAAAACCAAAAGGTGAGAGTGTTTAATTTGGGAGGTTTTAGGTGACAGCACATCCCATGATTAAAAAAAGGATTGCTTATATATCTGTAATAAACTCATATTACACTAATAAACACCGCAAAACAAGCTAGTTGATATTTTTGAGATCAGATGTCTCTTAAACATCTTATTGATTTTAATATAGCTATAAAAAGGATCTTTATTTAGAAAAGATTTCTAAGACCTTTTACAGAGTAACTGCAAAACTTCTTAGCTCTTTCATTCTTAAATACTCCCTTGAAACACATTTTATTGACGTTTGCTATATTATTTCATGAAGAGCAAAAGGAAAATAAAATTAGTCTAACTAAAAAGAAAATCTAGCCTAATAGCTAATATTGGCCAGCACTAACTACACTCAAGGCCCCCTCCCAAGCATTTCACAGGGAGCAACATTTCATCCTCCCAACAACCAGCGAGGGGAGGACCATTCAGCTCCGTTTTCAGACAAAGAGCTTGACGCACACAGAAGTTACCTTGTCCACGGTCACATAGCAAGTAAAGGGCAGGGCAAAGCCAGGATGCAAAGCCACACAAGGCCACCTGGCTCCAAAACCCCTGGGTAGAAACCAGTGGGCCACCCTGGCACAGCAGCAGGGCCTTCCTGGGGCCAAACAGCAGTGGGGAGGCTGCTCGGCTCACCTCGCCTCTCACCTCCACTTCCTGTCCTGGGCTTTTTCAGCAGCCCTGAGCACCTCTCCTTCAGGGGACTGTCAGTGGGGAGAGGTCAGGCTCAAGTTCATTTTTACATAAATGTTTTTGGTGTTAAAACTTCCCGAATGAGGCTAGGTATGGTGGTTCGTGCCTGTTGTCCCAACACTTTCAGAGGCTGAGGTGGGAGGACTGCTGGAGGCCAGATGTTTGAGACCAGCCTGGGTAACATGGTGAGACCCTGTCTCCACATAAAATTAAAAACAAATGGCTGGGCATGGTGGTGTATGCTTGTAGTCCCAGCTACTTGGGAGGCTGAGGCAGGAGGATTGCTTGAGGCCAGGAGTTTGAGGCTGCAGTGAGTGAGGATCGTGCCACTGCACTCTAACCTGGGTGTAGAGTGAGACCTTGTTTCTAAAAAACAGACCACCTGAATGAAAACGTCTAATATTATGTTGACATGTAATACTGACCAAAGCCTAACTATGAAAAATAAAATCTTAAGATCATGGAAGACATATGTCTTTTAAGTATCTGTATTAGTCAAATTCATTACTCACTTCAATTATGCTGGATTTTCCCCCTTGCTATATGCTTAGAAAAGAAGAAAAATGCACCCCTGTTCAAAAACTCATAAGAATCAAAAGAAATGTTTAAAAACTTCAAATTTTAGGATGATTTTTATTTACAAAACAGATTGGGTCTTTGTTTTACAAAAATTACAAAAAATGACTCTTAAAAATAGAGATAGCTTCTCAGACTCTTGGGAACTACTTTTAAGCAACCAAGGAGTTAGAACTCAGCTGGTTTTCTTCTTTGTAACAGCAACAGTGACCGTGGCTGGGTGCCACGTCAATCACTGCTGGGTATCTTCTCCTAAAATCACACAGGCCCGAGCTGTGTCTGGTGGACAGGTCTCCACTCAGGTCAGAGTCTGAAGGAGCAAGATCTTCTCGTTAATGCAGAATCTGTGCAGAACCACCATCAGATTCTCTCCACAGCGGGAGACCTGGCGCTCCATGGCCAGGCGAAAGTCCTCCTTCACGCCTTTGGTGATGCCTCGAGTTACCGTGTGGTGCCTGAGGTCAGCAATAGGGAAACAGACAGAGACCAGGGGTTAGCACTGGCATCACTGATCGCTGCTACTTGGCTAGGAATAGAGCCTGCCCCATATCTAAGTATAAGTTAAGATATTTTAAAAAGAACACAAGAATAGCTGCAACCAACCAAACATTCCAGCCCATTCCTTTTCAGAAAGACTTAAAACTAGACAGACATCTTTCCCACTCTATAAAAGGTTATTTCAAACATTTAACTGTTCAGTGAAATGCCACCTGCTTTGCCTTTGAATCAATGAAACTCTGGTGTTATGCATCCCTACTGCTGACTGGTACACAATTCAGTTACTTAGGGCCAAATGGTGTCCAGTCCATACTGGCTACAAAGAGCTCGTGTCCAGCCAGGCCAGCAGACCCTCCAGAGGCAGCAGCAAGGAGGAGGGAGACCTGAATGAGCCAATCACCCAAGTGAGCTCCCACCATGGCCCCCGCAGCTGGTGCTCCCAGAAAGGTTCAGGGCTCCTGCATAGCTGGGTCACGAGCACATCTCTCTCCCCAGGACACCAGAACAGGGCAGCTCCTCTAAATGCCGTGCCCATCTAGACTCTCATATGTTGGAGAAAACGCAGGGGGAACTGGGGTCCTGACACGAGAATGTGGCACAGGTCGGGAGAGAGAGGCAGAATCTCTGAGGGGCAGAGGCAGTGGACTGCGTGGTCCTATGCTGTCCGGGCGCTCAGGGGAGACCTGCACATGTGTGGAAGGGGTGGTGGGGACACAGGCAAAAAAGGTCTCTAACTACGCCCCAAAAGTTGTACTTTAGAAAAAGAAATCACACATGAAATCCCAGGAAACAGAAGAAACAAAATGAAGAAAGGAAAAGAAAAATCTAGCAAAAATCAGTCAGCTCAGTTAAGAGGAAGGGAGTTGTACCTACTAGTTCAGCAATTTGGTAGACTCAGACAAATAAAAGTCACCTCTGTTTCCCACCCTGCTGCTAATTTCCCTCACACAAAGTTATAAGGATTGAAACTGAAGACTTTTTATGTTCTGGGCAAGATAAAAGTGTTGAAATTACTCTAAAATGTTTCTGTTTTGAAAAACTTGTATTAATTATCATATCAAATATGGACAACAGGAGTCACCAAGTTGTAAAACGACAGATGAAAAAAAAAAATCCAGCTTTGTTAGATAAGTAAAGCTATTACAGAACCTTCTAATGCCCGTGGATGTTTTAAAGATCTACAGAGGAAAACAGCAGGGCCGTGGGGTTAATGCGCAGTTCTTTGTGACTGTCTCTCGTCAGGTCTGGGTGGGTAGCTCAGTAGTTAGGACATAGCGTCAGTGAGGTCCCACTGGGATAGATGCAAACCATTTTACGCTGCCCTGAGATACTGCTCGTCTGGGTCCCAGGCTGCAGCCTCAAATCGGGGCTGACCCTCTGACCATGTGGAAGTTACTGGCATTTGCAGACAGTTAGCTAAAGGGGAAACCCTCCTTTTTTTTTTCTTTTTTTAGATGGCATCTTGCTCTGTCACCCAGGCTGAAGTGTAGTGGCATGATCTCAGCTCACTGTAACCTCTGCCTCCTGGGTTCAAGCAATTCTTGTGCCTCAGCCTCCCGAGCAGCTGGGATTACAGGCACATGCCACCAGGCCTGGCTAATAAACCCTGCTTTTAATACCACTAAAAATATAACTAAATGCTACATTCTGCCAATCAGGGTCCAGTTGTATTATCTCCATATATAAAGAGTGGCACAATTCAATTATATTTCTATTAGAGCCACTATGATGAAAAAGAGAATGAGTAAGCTTTTGTGGTTTAAGAATAGGATAAACCAGCTAATAAATGTGGCATTTTAGCCTATCAAATATTTTCAATTCAGAAAGGTAAGGTCTCAAAAAACATCAGTAGCAGGAAAAAAACCATATTAGTGCCTATTTAGATACCAGGCAACTAATTGCTAATATGACCATTACGACTGGTCACTCGTATGAATATCCACAAGTAAAAATGTACTTAAAATAAATGTCAGCATCCTTAAATGTATATGACCAAAAGCCTTAACGTTTTATCAAAAGAGAATCATAGTGCACCTAAGCTAATGTGCACGTAATTGAATACAGTTTCAAATAGCTTTCATTTTTTTTCTAGATCCATAATGATTTTTAAATCGAACACAAACACACTGGCAACTTATGGAAAAAATAAGAAATGTTACAATATTACAACCAGATGGTTTGCCAAAATGCAGAACAAATTAAAAAATAAAGAAAGCATGAAAAAGAGCACTGAGGAACAAAGAGCTGAGAACCATGGGCAGTGAACATGTTGACAAACAGCACACTATGAGCGGGCGTTTATTCCACTTGGTACCTGTCAGCAGTCTGTATGCTGGGCTGAAGCACAGGTAAGAATTCCTGCTGCAGCAACCCCATGGGAGGGCTAGAAGGCCTTTAAAAAACAGCAAACAGCAGCATTCAAACACCCACACCGACTCACCCTGCACTGCAAAAACAACACTCCAGAGAAAATACACAAGACTGGAAGCAGACTAAACAGAAACTCGTTAACCTCAACAAGCCCCTGGCCGTGGCTGGGTGTTTAAGGAGACTGGGGAGAAGCTAGCCAGCCCTCACTGCACCCGCTGCTGCTGGTGCGTGTCCAGAGGCGTCTCAGTTCCTGGTCCCAGAGCTCAGCCCCCTTTGGAGGTGGTATAAAAAGCGACCAGTGAGGAAGAGGACGATGGAATGCAGCTGAATGGCAACAGGGAGTAGGGGCAGCCTTTGAGAAGACACATTTTCAAAGCCAGCCTCTTTACTTTCCACTCTTCTCACGGTACACCAGTCCCAGCATTCAACCTGGTGATGTCTGGTAACCATCTTTAACAGGATTGAAGCCCCACCGGAGAGGCCCTTCCAAGAGGACTAAATGGTCTGGCAATGTTTTTGATTAAAAAAAAAAAAAAAGGGTGAGTTTGAATTTCAAAAACATATTGAGAACAGATGGGGGAAAGTAAGAGTCCGGGACCCATGGCTGTGCAGAATTCTGTAACAACAAAGATTTAGTATATTAGCTGGTGATCACCTCATAGAACATTATTATCCACCCTATTCAGAGTATAAGTAGGACATTGTTTTCCATTTTAATCCACTCTAATACAACTAGGATACTGCATTAATCAGCACAGAAACATTTCTCTATTTTAAAATACTTAAGAGCAAAAGGTCTGTATAACAGAGTAAGAGCTTCTCCCTCCTTCGAGTGAAGCACCGGGTGCCTTCAGTGTTGGTACTGTACCTGCTTGCATCCCAGATGCCACAGCTAGGGCAGACTCACAGCCTTACCCCCGGGGAGAAGTGTACACTGCTCACAACATCTCTGCCACTCGTCTGGAGGGACCACCCAAAAGGTCTGTAATGGCTTCAGAGAACTTGTTTGGAACCCAAAGGGAAAAGGAATTGAGATTGTTTAATGAAGAGTCCAACCATTCCTCGGTGAGGAGGAGCTCTCTGCCTTAAGCAGTGTGCTTTCTACCATGTTAATTTAGGCATAAGTAATTAACCTTGAGATTCACACAGTGAAGACTCTGGGCAAATCCCTAAACGGTCAGATCACTACGGAATAATCCCTATTCCTGCTTCCAAACTGATGAAACTGCAGCCTTCCTAAGAGGCTTGTCTTCTCTAGAAAGTTACAAGAAATTAACGGTCATATTGATCAAGGTGGCAGAGCCTGGAGTTATCCCTCACTAGTTAGAAGTGCATGATGGGTATCCTTTACACAAACAGCTCCAAACACTCTTCCCTGTGATACTAGCTGGTACCCAACACTCCCTTGCTCTCATTCCCCATCCTAGGGTTCCTCCACATGGACTTATGTCACTCTTCAGCTCAGTAAAAACTGGTAAAAGAAGAAAGGTTCAGTACAATGAAGTCTGAGGTTCAACTGTTGATTTTTTGACAATCCGTCTCTCACACCTGCACTAATAGTTACGCATTATCTAGGTAAAGTGATAATCATCCGTAGGTTTAATCCTATGTACACAGACTTTGGTTCCACTCTGGCTGTCTCTGTATTAACTCATAAGGTGACTGCTGATGGGAATTAACTAAAAAGCTTGATTCGGGCTGTATTTGTATATCCAGTTTCAAAGTCTAGAAAACAAATCACAAATCAAAAGGGGTTACCTGGGCTTCCGTATCCAAAGGTAATCTTTATCCCCAAACACTGTTAAGAATATTTTGAACAACAGAGTTATTCTTCCCATAGTTTCGATTCATGATCTTAGAAAAGTAAATGGGGATGGGAAGATGCCAGTCCTTGTCCATCCTGCTTAAGCAACCCAATGCAGAAAGGTCTTGTATATTTTTAAAAAGAGCATTGTCCTTTTATTCTAAAAGTTTATAATTTAATAACACTTATAACATGAAGGGGAAAAAAACACTTAATCTTTCCATTCTTGAGAATGGATTCCACAAGACCCTATTCTTGCTAGACATAAAAAGAAATGTTTGCTATACAGCAAATTACTGAGGTTACAGAAATCTCAAATGAACATTTCTTACTTCTTTCCCTCGGCATTTCTAAGACTATCAAGATAGAACAAGATGTGGAGTTTTGCTTTCAACAACTGAAAACTAGTTTATTCCATCATTGAGGGAAAAAGAAAAATGTTTTTAGTTTCAGCAGTACTTTCTTCTCATTCAGGATTCAGTCTCTTGCAGAAATTCTAACACTGACTTACAGACACACTGAATGTGCAGGAAGCAAAGGAGGAAGTATGAAAATAAAACTACACGTGGCATTTACAGCAGAGAGGATATATTACCGAAACTACAATGAGGATTGAAGGAGAGAAGCAAGATTTATGAGCTATTTAAAAATCATAAATGGTCACTAATTTGGCATTTTCATCTGGGCCAACCTGGAATTTTAGTAACATCTTGTGGGTTCAGGGGAGTATGGTGGAGACCAACCACTCCCACCATCATTTCTTGGGACAGGTGTGTTCTTAGAGGGACTACACCTGGCTATTAATACTTTGTGTTGTGTAAGTAATGAGGATTGCATAGGAGGGCTTCATAGGTCGTTTATAAATAAAAAGTCTGTAGTTTTTCCTAAAGAATTTTTCTAACCCAGCACAATTTTAATTAAGCACAGCTGTTTTTTTTTTTTTTGAGATAGAGTTTCGCTCTTGTCGCCCAGGCTGGAGTGCAATGGCGCGACCTTGGCTCACTGCAGCCTCCGCCCCCTGAGTTCAAGCAGTTCTCCTGCCTCAGCCTCCCAAGTAGCTGGGATTATAGGCGCCCACCGCCACACCCGGATAATTTTTTTTTTTTTGTATTTTTAGTAGAGACAGGGTTTCACTATGTTGGCCAGGCTGGTCCTGAACTCCTGGTCTTAGGTGATCTGCCCGCCTTGGCCTCCAAAAGTGCTGAGATTACAGGTGTGAGCCACCACGCCTGGCCACACAGCTGTTCTTAATTAAAGCCACTCTGTGACTAATCAGAAACTTATAGAATCACCCTATAAATTTTTGAAAGGAAAAGATACCATGAATGAGACTTTTGTCCAGTGAAAAAGTTGCAAATGTGACAAAAATACCCCAATTTAAGCAAAGTGTTTTAAGAAATGTAGTTAAGGAAATGCAACTTTTTCAAAAGATAACCCAGAATCAAACTGACTGTCAAAACAGAGACCAGGTTCAAAGTCCTTTGCATTAAAGTTTTGATAGGTATAGACATTTACAAATACTTCATACAAAGACACAAAAGGTGAGCACTCAGCGTGGAAGAGCAAAAGAGAGCATGCTTACTTGATCAGCATTCCTTGATTGGGTAGTAATTCCAGATGAATTTTCCCACCTTCCTGAGTTCTCAAGTAGGCAAATTCCTCCAGCATATCAATATCTGCAGGCCAGATTCAGGTTAACCACAGGTAAAAACAGGTGCCAGTTCTCTCTGATGAGGAAATGGGTTCCCGGCAGTTGAGTAACGTGCCCATTGCCACCCCACTAACTGCAGACTCTGTATTTGACCCCAGATTCCAAAACCTCATTCTTATACCCACCAAGCTCCCTTGCACAGATAACTCTTGGCAGGAGATGTGCCAGGCTAAAGGGCATGAGGGCAACATGTTTTCCATATCGATGATAATTAATACTACATGATCACAAGAGCGAAATCTTTTTGTTTTCTTAATAAGAAATGAAAGAGGTGGTGAGAGTAGGGAGGATTGTTTGGTGTTACAGAACATAAAATTCATAAAAATAAAGTGATGACTTCTTCATAGCTAGGGTGCAAGGATCTTTAGATGCATCAGAGGAGGAAGCGTCTGTGAGTCACCCAAATTTTATGCAGTATGTCAATGACATTCATGTATGCATTTTTCTAGTTATGTTCTAATTATGTAATTTTCTAATTACGTAATTTTCTAATTATGTAATTTTCATCAGATTCTCAAAAGATATCTGTCCCAAAAAAGGTTAAAAACTATTACTTTGGCCTGGCATGGTAGTGCACACCTGCAGTCCTAGCTACTCAGAAGGCTGAGGCAGGAGGGTCTCTTGAGCCCAGGAGTTTGAGACTGCAGTGAGCTACGATCGCACCACTACACTCCAGCCTGGGTGACACAGCAAGACCCTGACTCTAAAAAAACAAAATAAAAATAAAAACTATTGCCCTGAGCACCTGAACAAGAAGATCATTTATATTCCTTGTGATTCAGAAATAATGTAACAAGATAAGCAATGAAGTAAAAACACCCAAATTGATAACTAACCTTTAATTCAAAGATCTTTCTCTAATAAACAGTGTGAAATAAAAGCATTACCTAATGTCAGAAGCAGCTACTGTGCTTGCAGCATCTCTGGTGGGTACTCATTGGTAGGTAAGACAGTTGTGGCAGGGTGCCCTAACAAGTGATCAGAGGGCACAGCCACTGTCCCCAGAGGCCACAGAAGGCATTCTTTTGATAGATGGAAGAAGAGGAACTATTAGTATTATATTCCATGGCTAAACCAGGCAAGCCGGACCTATCAGCAACCTGTAGGCTATTACTGGAGGCATTTTGGCTACCTTCTGAGAAGTCAGCTAGCAGTGGAAAATGGAAGAAGGCGGTAAGATTCCCAATTCCTTGAATCACGTCTTTTACGACTTTCACAAGATCAACTGCCACAGCCCCGGTTTTAATCCCCATTCCTTCTCTTCGCTGCAAAATAGTAAAAATCATTATTTCTATCCGGAAGAATACGTTCTTTTTGTATCATGTATTCATTCTACAGAAAATCAGAATGTGTTATGCTTAAACAAGAAAAAAGGATACTTGTAACGTAATTGAAAAAATTCTCGTATTGGAAATTTCCTTGTTGGCAAATTTTATTGACAGCTTTCAGGAAAAGATTCTCGCCCCGTGGCCACTCTTGCTGAAGCAACACAATCACATGCCCCAATGCCATGTCGTCTCTGTTGTCTGTGAAAGCTCTGAGCTGCAAGACAAAGATTTATACAAGAGAGAAGGAAAGGGAAGTCACAGGGTAATCTGAAATACACCAAACATCACTTTCCAAAAACATGCTGTCTATGCAAATGTGTGATAAAGGTTATTAGAGTAAGAAGGAAACAAAGGCAAAACGAAATGGCTGGTAAACATCACAGCGGCCTTCTAAGGAAGGTGGATTCTAACCAAAGAAGCCTCAGGCTCCCTCTGGGCTGTGCACAGCCGCTGGCAGTGTGTGTAGGTGGGAGTCGGACATAGGTGGGCCTGAAGCTTTTGCATATGGGAATCAGGGGTAGAGAACTTTGACTGATCCTGTGTAACAGAGAAATAAATCTGGAGATTTCTTTGAAGGGGAGCAGATGGGAGCAGAAGGTGGGCAAGAGGCCATCTAGGAGAGAACTGTTTGCAGAGAACATGGGATTGGGGAGAAGGAAAGGCGATGAGCCATAAGGAAATAAGCAGAAGTGTGAACTAGAGAAATGGTCACAAGAGTTTTTGTTTCAAATGAGCGGTTATGCATAAAATCACACTTTAAATTATTTTTGTTGCCCTAAGTGAAATGGATGATGAGTTAAGTTTGGGAGTTACTGCACTGAAGTGGAGTGCCAGTGTTTTACTCTCTGGCCGACAAACCTTCTAGAAACAATGAAGCCTCCCTGCTCTAAGGCTGGGCTCTACCTGCAGCCAAGGGCCTTGGTGTTCTTTCAAGTCCTGGAACTTTCTCAACTGTTGGGCTGTTACTGGTGTTTATCTCTACGCCTAACGTGCTTCATCTAGCACGTCTTTACAATGACAAACTCATTATCCCTCCGTGAACCCAACCGCAATTTGTATTCCCTTTCTTTGTAGCTAATGTATTTATATTGATAAAATATTTACCAAACACTACAACAGTCAAGGTTATTTGCATATCTGTCCTACTATTACACTTTTCGAGGACGGGGAGAACTTCTGACTTCTCTTTGCCTAGCGCAGTCATTATTTAATAAAGATTTGTTAATTACTAGCCCATGTGCTTTTCTAACTGTTTGGGCCGCTCTGGAAAGTACTAAAATAACAATCCTTAACAAGGCTCTCAAGTTCTCAAGTCATGAGAATAATATTTGAAATTAAATTTTTTTCAAGCTAATCAACTTTGAGCTTACCTTAAAACAGGCTAACATTAAATGCAGGCAGTATGGCATGATAGCCTTGCTGGTACATGGCAGGAGCTTGAGATCCGAACCTAACAGAAGTCCACAATTTTAGGTTAATGCACATTATGATCAGAGAAAACAGCTTTGAAAAGCAACTGTTTAAGATGCTTTCTTTAAATAAAAAAAAAAAAAACAAAAACAAAGAATATGCAACAGTCATACGATTTCAAATATAGTTGAAACACAATTATACTTTGTGATGGTGAAACTGGCTTTTGATGGTCTCTGGATTTCATTTATCAATATTCTTTCCTAAACTTGCTTCAATACTTTTTATGAGAAAACATTTCAAATATACAGCAAATTATATACAGAGAATATGATACACACTGGTGTGCTCACCACTCAGCTTCAAGAAATGGTAATATTTTAATTTTAAACATTTCTAATATCAATAATCACAAAATCAGTTAAAGCCTATTGTGTATCCTTCTCTGACCCCATTCTCTCCATCCCAGAGGTAGCCATACTTCTGAAGGCAGTGGTTGTCATTCCTATGACTGTTACACACATAGGAAACAATGGATTGTCCTGTGTGCTTTCGGTCTACTGTATAAATGGTGTCATTTTGTATGTATCCTTCTGCAAATTGCTTTTTTACTGAACTTCATGTGGTTCAGGTTTATTAACTGATCAATATCAATACATGTAGCTCCAGTTCATTCATTTTCAGTGTTATATAGTATTCTGTTGTCTACATATGCCGTAATTGATGCATCCATTCTTTTTACAGTGGATATTGACATTTCCAATTTTTCACTATTCCAATGATAAATATACATTCTTACATATTCTCATACATTTGTGGAAATAACTTTAAGCAACAGCTTTCAAAGCAAGATCCCGATCTTCCCTTTTTGGTCTGTGTTCTGTATGTCTGTTATCTTTCTCTGCTCAGAGGCAAGATAGCAAGAAATAAATATATTTTTTCACATGGGATCCTTTACACACGTACTTACATAATGTGATATATCCAAAACAAAAGGTGCATGAAATAATAGTCTCTCTTCTTATCTGAGATGTCTTTTAAAAATATTATTAAATTCTATCTCATTAAAAAAGAAAATTTCTGGTTGAAACTCACGACCCAGTAAATGAAGACTCATAGCTTGAAAAACACTAATCTAAGGTAACAACTAGGAGGTGAGGTACATTTAATAATTAGGTAATGACATGTTCAACTTGGTTATGTGAAGTTGGTTTCCAGAATGGTTGCATGACTTTACACCCCTCCCAGAAGCACCTGGCACTGTGTTCCTTCACATCCTAACAGTCATTGCCTCTTCAGTTTTTGCATTCTGATGTGTGTGAAATGGTAGCTTATTGTTTTATTCAGAATTGCCCATATGACAAAAGGCTGAGAATCTTTCCAAACAGTTTTTGGCCATGTGGATTTCTGCTCCTCTGAATCTGTTGTTCCTGTCCTTTGCCTGTTTTTCTATGGGGATTGGATAATTGCTTCCTATTGGTCTGGAGGAGCTCTTTCAAAACTCTGGATACTAAGTTTTTGCTGATTTTGTGTGATAGACAATTTTCTGGCAATCTGTGGCTTATCTTTTCACTTTGATTGTAATAGCCTTTATTAGTATTTTAATTTTAATGTGATCAAATTTACTAATCTTTCTATTTTTAAATTTTCTTCTAAAAGTTTAGAAGTTTTGGAGTTTTTGCTGTCACACTTCAACCTTAAAATTTACAGGATGTCTATGTAGTGTGAAGGAGGGGATCTCAATTTTTTATTGTCGTTTTTTACATTTGAATAAAAAATTGTTCTAGTACCACTTACTGAATAAATTCATTCTTCCCTCACTGAATTTTAATGTCATCTATTTCTCAGTTTTCTATGCTGTTCCACTGGTCAACCCCTGTGTCATTGCTACCCTATCTTAATTACTAAAGCTTTAAAATAAGTCTTGAAGTCAGCTAGGTCAGTCTTATCCACCTAATCAGTTTCTGGAAGGTATATAAAGTCATGCAACCACTCTGGAAGCTAACTTAGCATTACCAAGTTGAACATGTCGTTACCTAATTATATACCTTGCCTCCTAGTTGTACACCTTAGTGTTTCTCAAGCTGTGAGTCTTCATCTACAGGGTCATGAGTTTCAACCAGAAACTTTCTGTTCTGCAGAAATACTTAATTTTTGAAGAAGTCTGGGCTAGATTTTTTTTTTTTTTAAACAATTTGTTGTAGAAAACTTCAAACATACACAAAGTAATCTGCTCCAGCACCACTGGTTGAAAAGTCTTTCCTTTCCCTATTGAATTACTTTGATGCCTTCACTGAAAATCATTTGATCAAATCTATGCAGGTCTATTTCTGGATTCTCCATTCCTATGTCAATATTTTGTCAACTCTGTCTTGATTATTATGCTTGTATATTAAGTCTTGTTATTATGTAGTATAAGTCACTTAGGTGTGTCTTTTTTAAAACTTTTGACTATTCTAGATTATATAGTATTTCCACTTACATTTTAGAATCACTTTGTGAACTTCTAGCAAAAAACCTCCAAAAACCATAAAGTCTACCGTAATTTTGGTTGAAATTGCATTGAATCTACAGATACATTTGGGGAGAAATGGCACCATAATAATATTGAATCTTCTGATCTGGAAACATGATCTGTCCATTTTCAAAAATCTTTAATTTTTCCCAGAAATATTTTGTGATATTCAAAGTGGAGGTTTTGCATATCTTCCATTAAATTTACCTCTAAGAATTTCATGTTTTTATGATGCTATTAGAAACAGTATCTTAAAAAATTCATTTTGTAATTGCTTATTAATAACATACAAATTGAATTGATTTTTTATACACTAAAATGTCTTGGAACTTTTATTTTTTTTGAGACAGGCTCTCACTGTGTCGCCTAGGCTGGAGCGCAGTGGTGTAATCTTGGCTCACTGAAACCTCCACCTCCCAGATTCAAGTGATTCTCCCACCTCAACCTCCTGAGTAACTGGGATTAAAGGCGTGTGCCACTACACCTGGCTTATTTTTGTGTTTTTAGTAGAAATGGGGTTTCACCATGTTGGCCAGGCTTATCTCAAACTCCTAGCCTCAAGTGGTCCACCTGCCTCGGCCTCCCAAAGTGTTGGGATTAGAGGCGTGAGCCACTGTGCCCAGCCTTGGGAATTTGTGGAGATTCCCTCAAGTTTTCTACACAGCCAAATATGTAACTATGTTAGTTTTTTTGTTTTTGTTTTTTGAGACAGAGAAATCTTTCTCTGTCGCCCAGGCTGGAGTGCAGTGACGCAATCATAGCTCACCACAGCCTTGACCTCCTGAGCTCAAGCGATCCTCCTGCCTCAGCCTCTAGAGTAGCTGGAACTACAGGTTCACACCACTAAGTCTGGCTGATTTTTAAATGTTTTGTAGAGATGGGATCTCACTTTGTTGCCCACGCTGGTTTGGGCTCCTGGGCTCAAGCAATCCTCCTGCCTCAGCCTCTTAAAGTGCTGGGATTACAGGCATCAGCCACCATGCCTGGCCAAAATATGTAACTGTGAATAAAGGTAGTCGTATTTGTCAAATCTTTATGCCTTTATTCACTTTTCCTGCCTGCTGTACTGCCTAGAATCTCCAGATTATTGAACAGAAGTGGTGAGGGCAGACATCCTTGTATTGTTTCTAATCTTAGTGGGGGAAAGCATTCAATATTTCATGGTTAAGTTTGATGTTAAAAAATAGTTTCCTTCTATTCCTAGTTTGCTAAGATTTTTGTTATCCTGAAGTGATATTGAATTCTGTATGCATCTATTAACACAGTCATGATTTTCTCCTTCTATCTGCCAATGGAGTGAATTACACGATTTTTTTGTTTGTTTGTTTGTTTTTGTTTTTTTTTAAGACAGAGTCTCGCTCTGTAGCCCAGGCTGGAGTGTAGTGGTGCAATCTCAGTTCACTGCAACCTTCACCTCCCAGATTCAAGCGATTCCCGTGCCTCAGCCCCCAGAGTAGCTGGGATTACAGGCGCCTGCCACCATGCCCGTCTACTTTTTTGTATTTCTTAGTAGAGATGGGGTTCCACCACATTAGCCAGGATGGTCTCGATCTCCTGACCTCGTGATCCTCCCAACTCGGCCTCCCAACGTGCTGTGATTACAGGCATGTGCCAACGCGCCCGGCCGCTGATTTCTGTATGTTCAAATGCCTATGCATTCCTAGTATACTTGGTCATAATAGATTGTCCTTCTATATTGCTGTATTCAGTTTGCTAATATTTTGTTAATGATTTGACACCTATTATAGTTCATGATGGATTCTGGCCTTTCAAGTTCTTCTCTTGTGATACTCTTGTTTGGTTTTACTATCAGGGTTACTGTGTCAGCCTTTAAAAATGAATTGGGACTCTTCCTCTATTTTCTGATAAGAGTTTGTGTAGAATTGGCACTATTTCTTCCGAAATTCTTGATAGAATTCACCAGTGAAGCCATTTGAACCTGAATTCTTTGTGGAAGGTTTTTGATAACAAATTTAATTTCTTTAATAGCTAAGGGAACATTCTGATTTTTCTTTCTTTCTTTCTTTCTTTCTTTTCTTTTTTTCTTCCAGAGTCTGGTTGTGTTGCCCAGGCTAGAGTGCAGTGGTGTGATTTCGGCTCATTGCAACCTCTGCCTCTCAGGTTCAAATGCTTCTCCTACCTCAGCCTCCTGAGTAGCTGAGACTACAGGTGTGTACCACCACCTCTGGCTAATTTTTATATTTTTAGTAGAGATGGGGTTTCACCATGTTGCCCACACTGGTCTCGAACTTCTAGGCTCAAATGATCTACCCTCCTTGGCTTCCCAAAATGCTGGGATTACAGGCATGAGCCACCATTCCTGGCAGAACATTCTGATTTTCTATTTCTTTTTTGTGTCAATTTAGGTAAATTGTGTTTAAGAAACTTTTTCATTTCATTCAAGTTGTTGAATTTATTGGTATAAAGTTTTTCATAATGTATTCTTTTACTGTCCTTTTGATTGCAGTAGGATTTGTAGTGACATTCCCTTTTTCATTTCTGATATTGGTAATTTATGTTCACCTTCCTTCTGATCGATCTTGTTAGGGGGTTATCAGTTTTATAATATTTTTCAAAGAAAACTTCTAGTTTTATTAATGTTCTCTATTTCATTGATTTCTGCTCTTAGCATTATTCTTTCCTGTCATCTATTTTCTTCAGGTTCAATTTATGTATCTTTTTCCAACTTTTTCTTCAGGTTTAATTTATGAATCTTTTTCTAAGCAACTTAGATCAGTTGTACGTTTCATTTTTCAAGCAACATGAAGCTTGAGCTGAAGCTCAGAGTGGTTTCAGAGGGATGTGCTGACAGATACCTCCTCATTAATCATCTACACATTTTTCTAGAATTGTAAAGATAGGAAAAGAGAGTTCACTGAAATTTGTCAAAGAGATAAAAAACTCAGGAAGTGAAGAGAGCTTTGGAAGAAAGACATTTACAGCTGCTCATGAAATCAGAGCCAAGGAAAAACGTGGAAAGGGATTAACGTTTTATACAATTTGGCAAGCCCTGCAGCAGTATTATCTCATTAGGAACTGTAAAACATTGTTCAGCCTTGGGTCCTAAAACTATTTTTCTTTTCTTTTTAAATTTTTTTAAGAGATGGGGTCTCACTACGTTGCCCAGGCTGGTCTCAAACTCCTGGTCTCAAGCTATCCTCTCGCCTTGACTTCTGAATAGCTGAGATTACAAGTGTGAGCCACCGTGCCTGGCTTTCTAAAGCTATTTTTACAAAATAATAATAAAACATGTCACTGTACCTTTTCTGAATTTGGGCTTTACTTTTGAGGGTTCCTCCTGGGATTTGCCTCCATCTTGAATGGGTAGTACCATGTAGCACATCAGATCAAGGACTTTTTCACATGTCATCTAAAGCGGAAAAGACCAAAAAGGAACTAACTTGAAGCTTTCTGAACTGAAATCAAATAAACAAAGGACCAAAATATTTGCAGCATACAATCAGGCAGTGTGTCCATGGAGGTCTGTATTTCTGCCTCTTTATGTGATCATTACCACTGCTCAGCAGTCAATACAGAAAGAGTAAACAATAAGACTCAAATCTATGTACTAGACCTTTGAGGGAACAATAACCCATTCTTTGCTATTAAAAAACAAAACTTAAAAATTAACCAAGCATTAAATACTGAGGTGTTCAACAGCATTACAGCAGCCAAAAGAAAGATGTCCCTGCCTGAAAGATACTAACTCACTGCATAGAAAAACTAACCCAGAAAACATGTAGCAGAGGTCTAAGGGGTATGATAGACAGCATAAGTTAAAATGCAGGAGAAAATACACACAGGAGAAACTAGCAGGAAAAGCTTCAGGCAGGAAGGTTATCTTGACCTAAGCCTTAAATAGAGGATTTGGAATGCAGAAAGGAGGCCTTTCAAGCAGGAGAGAAAGACACGGGGAAGGGCTATGTGTGGGTTCAGGTGATTTACTTGAGGGCCAGAGGTTTGGTCTAGGACAGAGATGAGACACTGGACGGATGCGGTGCTAGTGGAGAGGAGCCTCGAGTGCCTCTGTGCAGGCTGGCCTTGATCCAGACAGTCCGCATCACCGTTCCCCCTCTATCCACTCAAATTCTCCTAACAACAATCAGATTCCATGCAGTGAGTCTTCTATCTGTGTCAAGCAAACCCTTTTGTTCTCTATTTTCCAGAGGAGGAAGTGGAGCTTTTTTTGTTTTGTTTTGTTTTATGCAAAAGGCCAGAGACATCTTTGGGTCTCTGGGTAATTTTTTTTTTTAATTTTAAGTTCTGGGATACGTGTGCCGGACGTGTAGATTTGTTACGTATATATGTGTCTTGGTGGGCCGGGCGCGGTGGCTCAAGCCTGTAATCCCAGCACTTTGGGAGGCCGAGACGGGCGGATCCCGAGGTCAGGAGATCGAGACCATCCTGACTAACATGGTGAAACCCCGTCTCTACTAAAAAATACACAAAACTGGCTGGGCGTGGTGGCGGGCGCCTGTAGTTCCAGCTACTCGGGAGGCTGAGGCAGGAGAATGGCATAAACCCAGGAGACGGAGCTTGCAGTGAGCTGAGATCCGGCCACTGCACTCCAGCCTGGGCAACAGAGCGAGACTCTGTCTCAAAAAAAAATAAATAAATAAAAATATGTGTCTTGGTGGTTTGCTGCACCCATCAACCCATCATCTAGGTTTTAAGTCCTGCATGCATTAGGTATTTGTCCTAACGCTCTCCCTCTCCTTGCCCCCGACCCCCTGACAGGCCCTAGTGTGTGATGTTCCCCTCCCTGTGTCCAAGTGTTCTCACTGTTGAACTCTCAGAAGTGGGGATTTAAACCCATGCTTCCCAACCCTTTTCATGTTGTGGCATACCCTGAAAGTAATTTGTGTGTGGCTGTTCAGGGTTGGCAGCAATTGACTTTGGGTGGCCCCAGCAGCCCTAGGTCATGGCTGACTGCCCCAAAGGCTGCAGGATCCATATATTGGCACCTCTAGAACCCACCTAGGCCCACAGGGTTGTGAAGCTCTAGTTTAGAGAGATGGGCAGCCTGGTAGTTGAAAAGTTGAACTCTAGAGTTGGATAGGCCCGAGTAAGGTAACCTGCCAATGTCACAGAGCTGGCCAGGACTTGTACTCCAGAGCTATGAGCTGCCATCCTTCGATGCCCATCTCCAGCCAATCTTTTCTATAAATCTTTCCTTGACTCTTTGGACCCAACAAAGAAAATGCCCTTCCCCGAATGTCTATTGTGTCTATGACTGAGGACTACCAACTAATATTTGATTTTTTTCATTGTCTTATACAAATACACTTTTTTCCCTAACTCAAACCATATGGCCCTGAATGCAGGGATCCCATATTCCCCACACCCTGCTTCTACTCCCCAGCCAACAGCAGGGTTCAACACTGGGCACCAAGAAAGCCAACACTTCAATTAAGTGGAATGATGAAAGCAGTATTTTAGAAAGCAGTGACCATAATTTTATAGGGTTGGAAAAAGGGTCATAGGCCAAAAACTTAGTTAAAAGGCATGGATTTGGGTGGTGACAATAGAAATACAAGGTAATATAGCAAAGAGATTATTATCACACTGGAAGAATCAAAAGGATTTGCTAGAGTAGGAGTCCACAAAGACTTGAAAGTTTTGTGTCTAAGGGCCAGTACTATGGTCTGAATGTCTATGTTCCCACCGAAATTTGTAAGTTGAAACCTAACCCCCAATGTGAGGGCATCAGGAGGGAGAGCCTTTGGGAGGTGAGTGGATGATGAGAGCAAAACCCTCATGAATGGGATTTGTGCCCTTATCAGAGAGATTCTCGAGTGCGCTCTTGTCCCTTCTATGAACTAGCAAATGGGACCTCACCAGACACTGAATCTGCTGACGCCTTGACCTCGCACTTCCCAGCCTCCAGAACTATGAGAAATAAACTCCTTTTGTTTACAAGCCTCCCACTTTTTGGTATTTGGTTATAGCAACCCAAGCAGACTAAGACAGCCAGAGAACTAAGGACACTTACATCTGGACATATTGAGTCTGGGCTAAAGACACGAAGGCAGGAAGTCCGACATTACCCATAGGTCTAATAGTGATAAACTCAGAGGCTGGAACTAAGCCCTCAAAGGGAATGAGTCTGTCTTGTTTAATCTAGACCAGTCTGTCTTGTTTAGTAGTTTATATTGCCTACTACAATGAAGTAGTAGGCGGTATAGCTAATTCTACGTGAGATACGTATGTCGGTGTAAATACGTGCTGCCTTTTAAGTTCTTAAAAGGAGTTAATTAAAACTTAGAGTTAAGTAACTGATGGATAATTATATAAATAATGGTGGAAAAGCATTTTCAATTTTGAATGCTCTACACATTCTCCAACTGTTCCTTTCTAAAGATCATCAGGACAAATTAATAATCATATTTCAGAGTTCAAGTTACAAAAAATTTAGGGTTTATAATCACAAAGTGATCAACAACATCTAGAGAGGTGAGAAGAAATCAGTTTGTTGTGTTATGCTGTGGCCTTGAGTTTATACAGTCCTTGAATACACAACAACGTGGTTATCATTTTAATTGAATTCCAACACTTATTGTACTGTGGTAGGTGTCATGAGAGTCCAAAGATAAAAACACAGTCACCACCCTGTAGTAGGAAGGGCTCAAAACCTCCTGGAGGAAACACACTCATTTATAACTCTGCTCCTGCAATACCCCTATCAGGTGTTATCACCATTTATTTTATTTATTTATTTTTTTTGAGACAGAGTCTCGCTCTGTCGCCCAGGCTGGAGTGCAGTGGTGCAATCTTGGCTCACTGCAACCTCTTCCTCCCAGGTTCAAGTGATTCTCCTGCTTCAGCCTCCCAAGTAGATGGCATTACAGGTGCCCGCCACTACACCCAACTCATTTTTGTATTTTAATAGAGACGGGGTTTCACCACGTTGGCCAGGCTGGTCTCGAACTCCTGACCTCAGGTGATCTGCCAGCCTCAGCCTCCCAAAGTCCTGGGATTATAGGCATGAGCCACCGCGCCTGGCATGTTATTACCATATAAAGAGAGAATCTGAGATTTGAGTAAGCTAAATATAAATCTTCCATTTCCCACTTAATAATGGCCTTGTTTTTCCAAGTACAATGGAACAGGCAAGAGTGTAATAATAATAAAAAGAAAAATAATAAAAAGAAAAATCCTCCAACAAATGGAACAATGAACAAGAAACTTAAAACGTACTGATGCCTTATTTCAGGGAAGCTGTGGTAAAGAGAAAATTAAGTAAAACAAAATCATTGTGATATTCACTAGCAGATTAAGTAGTAAGTCTAGGCAGAATGATCAAATTGAAACAAACGTGCACTGAATGAAAAGCCACGCTAGGAAAGGAGAAAGCCCAGGTGGCCCCGTGTACCTGCAGCCAGCATGTGTGCAGTACTCACCCTGTACTCCCCTAGCGCAAAGTGGCACGTTGCCAGCTGGATGAGTGCCCTCTGATGCTCCAGGGTCCCCTGCCCTGTGATCTGTGGCTGAGAAATGGATCCCTGGAGAGCTGCTAAGTGATGCAGGCTGGCTATCGCCTTTTTATATTGACCCTAAGAAAGATGGAATAGAAAGGAGGGGAAAAACATCGCCATTAAAAAAATAAATTTAAAAAATGCCCTTAACAGAGTTCATGAAGCAACGAACAAGCAACTTACAAAGATGGTAGCTTGGTTCCCTCATCTGAGGAAGAAATGGAGACTTGGCAATAGAACCAAATCAACTTAATTAAAGCCAGGTGAGAGTTCTTTATGGCGGTACTTTATAAGGATGGAGATTTTTCTTTCTGGTCTTAGGTCTTAAGACTAAAGAAAATAACCAAGCCCTTTGACCCAGCACATTCTGGATATAACATTTCTTTAGAAATATTTCACTACAAGCACCACTTTATGAAGGATGGAAGCAGCAACCTGCCCATTCCAACAACACCTCATTCGTGAATTATCGACTCTCTCGGTTCTAGGTCTAAGATGCTGGAGAACAGTACAGCCAGGCAGACTCCACCAGCAGAGAGAGAAGGAGGGTGAGAAGTAATCCTCTTTTACCGAAAAGTAACAGAGAGGTGTGATTGGATATACCAAAAGTAACACAGAAGGTACAGGCTTGTCATTTTGAAGTGTTTGTTTCGTTTTCTTTTTGATATAAGGTCTCACTGTCACCCAGGCCAGAGTGCAGTGATGCTATCATAGCTCAATGCAGTCTTGACTTCCTGGGCTCAAGTGATCCTCCCGCCTCAGCCTCCTGAGTAGCTGGAACTATAGGCACATGCCACCACACTTGGCTAAGTTTTTTATTTTGTAGAGACAGGGTCTCACTATGCTGCCAGGACTGGTCTTGAACTCCTGGGCTCAAGCAATCCTCCCACCTCGACCTCCCAAAGTGCTGGGATTGCAGGCGTGAGCCACGGCACCCGGCCCAGAGTTGTTTTGAAAGGAAAATGGACCATACCCCCTCAGCCACTGAAGACAGAACAGGTGTCAGCAGGCAGTAGACTAGCCCAAGAGGGAACATGACGCATTCTGCAAGGGAAAGCTGGTTTGCCACCATAGCCATCCTGTACAGACACAGGTACCTAAAATATGTGTAATAAGCTACCTGATAGATGATCATATCGGTGAGGAAGATTCTTAACCAAAGCCAAGTATCCGTCTTCCAGGCCAAGCAAATCCTTGTAAATTCTGAGTGAGAAGTCAAGAACAAATTTACCAAATATATGTAGCGCAGACGCAGAAAACAAACAAATCCAGTAAGAGAACAGAGACAAACTACCAAAAATGCATAGCAAGTTTGACTTTGATTTCTAAAATACTGCTCTAGAATTTCAAGTAGAGAAGAAACACACAACACTTATCAGTAATACACAAGCAATATTTTGCAGACGCTAACAACTTACTGAGCACATACCAGGTACCAAGAACTATTTAACGTGCTTTTCATGTATTTTCTCATTTATCTTTTAAACTACTTTGCTTTCCCCAAAACAAGGTCCCATTTTATTTTTATTTTATCTTATTTTTAGAGACATTCTCCCTGTCGCCCAGGCTGATAGTACAGTGGCCCTAACATGGGTCACTGCAGCCTCGACCTTCCGGGCTCAAGCAGTCCTCCTACCTCAGCCTCCTGAATAGCTAGGATTACAGGCACATGCCACCATACTTGGCCAATTTTTGTTTTTGTTTTTGTTTTTTTATAGAGACGGGTTTTTGCCATATTGCCCAGGTTGGTCTCTGACTCCTGAGCTCAAATCCACCTGCCTCAGCTTCCCAAAGCGCTGGGATTACAGGCATGAGCCATCTTGCCTGGCCCATTTTATTTTGACCTAATTAAAATAACAAACATACAATGACACTAAAAGGTTTTATTCATTTTTTAAAAAATCAATTTCTAACTAAAGGAAAGATCCCCTCTAGAATTGTCACATATGTGTTCACAATCCCACATGTAACAAAGAGAAACTGAACAGTGCTAAGTTTACTTAGAAAAGATGACACAGCACATCTGGCCAAGGGCTCTGTATGACACATGACTGCAGCCAGGGGATGAATGTCCACGGGCTAAAAGTAAAATAAGGGGCCCCGATTCCAGAGTGTAGTAAGAATACCTTAGTTAGCAAACAGTTAGTGATTTCTAAGCAATGTCAAAATACCCAGCATACTCAAAGGAAAATAGGCTTCCTATAGTTTTTGGATTTTGAGTTTTTCAAGACAATGGAGTTAATGCAGATAAAAACAGCAATATGGCCAGGCATGGTGGCTCATGCCTGTAATCTCAGCAGTTTGGGAGGCTGAGGCAGGCAGATTACGTGGTCAGGAGTTTAAGAACAGTCTGATCAACATAGAGAAACCCCGTCTCTACTAAAAATACAAAAAATTAGCCAGGCATGGTGGCACACACCTGTAATCCCAGCTACTAGGGAGGCTGAGGCAGGAGAATTGTTTGAACCCAGGAGGCGCAGGTTGAGGTGAGCCAAGATCACGCCATTGTACTCCGGCCTGGGTGAAAAAGAGTGAGACTCCATCTCAAAACAAGAAAAAAAAAAAAAATGCATGAACTACTATAATCAACTTAATTTGCCATGAGTGACCTGATATTTCAAGTAGCATAATGATTTTATATAAAACATTAAACAGCACCAATGACATGTGCTTTCTTACCTTTGTCAAGGAATTCTAGGGAATAGAGCAACTCCCAGCTCTCCCTGGCCAATTTAAAGCTTTCTAACACTTCAATGGAGTTAGCAAGTTCGGCTTTATTGACTACAATGTGACGATTTCTTCCTTTCGCCGAACAGTCTTCATCGTCTGAACTCTGCTTAAAGAATGTGGAGAACGTGGTTAATTCAGTTATAAATATAGTCATATATGGAACCATATTATTGCTGCCAGTTTTGCCCATGATATGAATTTTATATCAAAGGATACCACATACATACAATTTTTTTGAATTTAACAATTTAGCTTTGAAAATTAATTTTTTTTT
>NW_012102077.1:3196145-3198524 GCF_000951045.1 Mandrillus leucophaeus | reverse complement strand
TTCAAGTAGCATAATGATTTTATATAAAACATTAAACAGCACCAATGACATGTGCTTTCTTACCTTTGTCAAGGAATTCTAGGGAATAGAGCAACTCCCAGCTCTCCCTGGCCAATTTAAAGCTTTCTAACACTTCAATGGAGTTAGCAAGTTCGGCTTTATTGACTACAATGTGACGATTTCTTCCTTTCGCCGAACAGTCTTCATCGTCTGAACTCTGCTTAAAGAATGTGGAGAACGTGGTTAATTCAGTTATAAATATAGTCATATATGGAACCATATTATTGCTGCCAGTTTTGCCCATGATATGAATTTTATATCAAAGGATACCACATACATACAATTTTTTTGAATTTAACAATTTAGCTTTGAAAATTAATTTTTTTTTTGTCTTTATACTCTCACACATTCCACTTTTACTTTTAAAATTGAGTGAATTTTTTTTCTGATGCTAACTTCTTATGTTTGCTTGTGGTGGTTTTGGAGCAAAGTTTAAACTTATCAGTTTTATGAAAGTCAAAAATTTAGATTTTTACCTTGAGAGACATAGCTTAAAAAGGACCTGTTTATAGTTTACTCTTTTTTTCTAATACGTGACATGATTTAATTGACTTCCAAATAATGGTTTGGTATGTACTGGGATAAAATTAAAGCTCGGGGCCAGGCGTGGAGGCTCACGCCTGTAACCCCAGCACCGCGGGAGGCCAAGGAGGACGGATCACTTGAGGCCAGGAGTTCGAGACCAGCCTGGCCGACATGGCGAAACCCAGTCTCTGCTAAAAATACAAAGTCAGCCAGGCATGGTGGCACGCACCTGTAATGCCAGCTACTTAGGAGGCTGAGGCACAAGAATCGCTTGAGCCCAGGAGGCAGAGGCTGCAGTGAACAGAGATCGCACCACTGTACTCCAGCCTGGGCGACGGAGCAAAACTCCGTCTCAACAACAACGAAATTAAAGCCTGCGTCTTCTAAGAAATACTGTCAGAGAATAACTGTTAGTTATCTTTGGTTCACTGCGCATGACTCCCCTGCACTGGTCACCCCTCTCTCGCTCTCTTCCCCCAGTGCAAGGTCCTGGTCAGAAAGTACGTTTGTCTGCACTTACCTAATAATGCCCTCTGTATTTTACAATACAGAGTTCTACTTTTCTTGCTTTTCATCTCAAGTAATATAAAGCCCTCAGAAAAGAGAGGGCTACAGAGCAAGGCAATTACTGGAAATACCGCTGGGTAGAGTCAGATGCTTTGCCCAAAAAAAAAAAAAAAAAAAAAAAAAAGAAGAAAAAAGTAAAGGTAAAACAGCTCCACTGAATTTTATTTTGCTAAGAATTTTCTGAATCTTTTAGTCCACCTAGGTCATTTTACTGATTAAATGACCCAAATTAAATTTTTCCTGCAGATCTCTACTCCAGTAAGATCGTTTAAAAATACGCTCAACTATTGTCACTAAAAGCTTCAATCCTCAAGCTCATCTCAGGTAAGACGGGCAGGAAGCTGTCAGCCCCTCCCTCCGCTGCCCACCTTTCTCTCCACTTTCTGAGCTTGGTATCTTCCTGCTCGTCCCTGTGCTTGGCAGCCTTACCCTACCCCACCGTTCCGCTCCATGTTGTCATCCTGCCTAAGTAATGTTTTTGCATTAGGAAAAACACACCCTTTCCAATCAAAACCTATCTACCAGGCCAGGTGTGTGGTTCACCCCTGCAATCCCGTCTGTTTTGGAGGCCAAGGTGGGAGGATTGCACGAGCCCAGGAATTCAAGACCAATGTGGGCAACATAGAGAGACCTTGTCTCTACAAAGAAAAACCCCACAACCCTATCTGCCAGGTACTATTTCGTCAGGGGCCTGTTCTTTGCCAAGTAATGGCAACCTCATATACACGAACGTGCATGGCACTAGCGCTGTAGCTTACGGAAAACATTCCTGCCTCAACATAAGATCAGGAATTTATGAAAGGACCCCAGATGGGGTGGGACTAGTGAGTTCCAAATGTTTTTAAATTTAGAGAAACTGATTTTGAAATGTGCAAGTACACTCTGAAGCACTGAGGGTGTGCTCGGAAGCAAGAATGCACCAAGTGGGGGACAGATGCCCACAGGAGAGGCCCGTCCCAGCACCAGCCACTTGTGACGTCACACGTGCCTGTGATGTTAAGCTGGCTGGAGAACTGATGTGGGCCACCCCTCAACTCCAGTTGTGGGTTACCACCGGGAGCCAGTGTGATCAGATAACCTAATTACAAAAAGGAAGTCAGTCAGAAATCTGGATGGTTATGAGAAATGCTAGGTTTCTATTTTTTATTTTATTTTATTTTTACAGACAGGGTCTCCCTCTGTTGCTCGGGCTGGAGGGCCGTGGTGTGGTCATCACTCACTGGAACC
>NW_012102077.1:3193739-3196095 GCF_000951045.1 Mandrillus leucophaeus | reverse complement strand
TGGAGCAAAGTTTAAAATTATCAGTTTTATGAAAGTCAAAAATTTAGATTTTTACCTTGAGAGACACAGCTTAAAAAGGACCTGTTTATAGTTTACTCTTTTTTCCTAATACGTGACATGATTTAATTGACTTCCAAATAATGGTTTGGTATGTACTGGGATAAAATTAAAGCTCGGGGCCAGGCGTGGAGGCTCACGCCTATAATCCCAGCACCGCGGGAGGCCAAGGAGGATGGATCACTTGAGGCCAGGAGTTCGAGACCAGCCTGGCCGACATAGCGAAACCCAGTCTCTGCTAAAAATACAAAGTCAGCCAGGCATGGTGGCACATACCTGTAATGCCAGCTACTTAGGAGGCTGAGGCACAAGAATCGCTTGAGCCCAGGAGGCAGAGGCTGCAGTGAACAGAGATCGCACCACTGCACTCCAGCCTGGGCGACTGAGCAAAACTCCGTCTCAACAACAACAAAATTAAAGCCTGCGTCTTCTAAGAAATAATGTCAGAGAATAACTGTTAGTTATCTTTGGTTCACTGCGCATGACTCCCCTGCACTGGTCACCCCTCTCTCGCTCTCCTCACCCAGTGCAAGGTCCTGGTCGGAAAGTACGTTTGTCTGCACTTACCTAATAATGCCCTCTGTATTTTACAATACAGATTTCTACTTTTCTTGCTTTTCACCTCAAGTAATATAAAGCCCTCAGAAAAGAGAGGGCTACAGAGCAAGGCAATTAGTGGAAATACCGCTGGGTAGAGTCAGATGCTTTGCCAACAACAAAAAAAAAAAATGTAAAGGTAAAACAGCTCCACTGAATTTTATTTTGCTAAGAATTTTCTGAATCTTTTAGTCCACCTACGTAATTTTACTGATTAAATGACCCAAATTAAATTTTTCCTGCAGATCTTTACTCCACTAAGATCGTTTAAAAATACGCTCAACTATTGTCACTAAAAGCTTCAATCCCTCAAGCTCATCTCAGGTAAGACGGGCAGGAAGCTGTCAGCCCCTCCCTCCGCTGCCCACCTTTCTCTCCACTTTCTGAGCTTGGTATCTTCCTGCTAGTCCCTGTGCTTGGCAGCCTTACCCTACCCCACCGTTCCGCTCCATGTTCTCATCCTGCCTAAGTAATGTTTTTGCATTAGGAAAAACACACCCTTTCCAATCAAAACCTATCTACCAGGCCAGGTGTGTGGTTCACCCCTGCAATCCCATCTGTTTTGGAGGCCAAGGTGGGAGGATTGCACAAGCCCAGGAATTCAAGGCCAATGTGGGCAACATAGAGAGACCTTGTCTCTACCAAAGAAAAACCCCACAACCCTATCTGCCAGGTACTATTTCATCAGGGGCCTGTTGTTTGCCCAGTAATGGCAACCTCATATACACGAACATGCATGGCACTAGCGCTGTAGCTTACGGAAAACATTCCTGCCTCAACAGAAGATCAGGAATTTATGAAAGGACCCCAGATGGGGTGGGACTAGTGAGTTCCAAATGTTTTTAAATTTACAGAAACTGATTTTGAAATGTGCAAGTACACTCTGAAGCACTGAGGGTGTGCTCTGAAGCAAGAATGCACCAAGTGGGGGACAGATGCCCACAGGAGAGGCCCGTCCCAGCACCAGCCACTTGTGACGTCACACGTGCCTGTGATGTTAAGCTGGCTGGAGAACTGATGTGGGCCAGCCCCCAACTCCAGTTGTGGGGTTACCACCAGGGGCCAGTGTGATCAGATAACCTAATTACAAAAAGGAAGTCAGAAATCTGGATGGTTATGAGAAATGCTAGGTTTCTATTTTTTATTTTATTTTATTTTTACAGACAGGGTCTCCCTCTGTTGCTCGGGCTGGAGGGCCGTGGTGTGGTCATCACTCACTGGAACCCTGAACTCCTGAGCTTAAGGGGTCTTCTCATCTCAGCCTCTGAAGCAGTTGGGATGACAGGGGCATGCCACCAGCCAGCTAGTTTTTTTTTTTCATTTTTTATAGAGATGGGGTCTCACTATATTGCCCAGGTGGGTCTTAAAATCCTGGGCTGGTGATCCTCCTACCTTGGCCCCCCAAAGTGCTGGGATTACAGGCGTGAGCCACTGCACCCAGCCTGGTTTCTAATTTTTAAATGCTAGGTTATTTAAACAAACAAAACACTGTGAGCAAAGCAGGATATCTCTGAGCTGAGCTCATGGGCCTTTAAGGTCTGGACCTGCATCAGGTTGGGGCAGACTCAGGGATAGAATGAAAATCAGGATGAAATCAGTTAAGACCATGAAAACAAAAATGGATGGAAATCCCATATTGGGTGGAAGGCCGGGTTATGAGAACAGGGCTCGCTAGATGAGTGCTTGACAGGCCAAAAAAAAA
>NW_012102077.1:3180239-3193689 GCF_000951045.1 Mandrillus leucophaeus | reverse complement strand
CCCCTCAACTCCAGTTGTGGGTTACCACCGGGAGCCAGTGTGATCAGATAACCTAATTACAAAAAGGAAGTCAGTCAGAAATCTGGATGGTTATGAGAAATGCTAGGTTTCTATTTTTTATTTTATTTTATTTTTACAGACAGGGTCTCCCTCTGTTGCTCGGGCTGGAGGGCCGTGGTGTGGTCATCACTCACTGGAACCCTGAACTCCTGAGCTTAAGGGGTCTTCTCATCTCAGCCTCTGAAGCAGTTGGGATGACAGGGGCATGCCACCAGCCAGCTAGTTTTTTTTTTTCATTTTTTATAGAGATGGGGTCTCACTATATTGCCCAGGTGGGTCTTAAAATCCTGGGCTGGTGATCCTCCTACCTTGGCCCCCCAAAGTGCTGGGATTACAGGCGTGAGCCACTGCACCCAGCCTGGTTTCTAATTTTTAAATGCTAGGTTATTTAAACAAACAAAACACTGTGAGCAAAGCAGGATATCTCTGAGCTGAGCTCATGGGCCTTTAAGGTCTGGACCTGCATCAGGTTGGGGCAGACTCAGGGATAGAATGAAAATCAGGATGAAATCAGTTAAGACCATGAAAACAAAAATGGATGGAAATCCCATATTGGGTGGAAGGCCGGGTTATGAGAACAGGGCTCGCTAGATGAGTGCTTGACAGGCCAAAAAAAAAACCGGAAGGAAGAACAGCTGGGCCAGGTTTAAACAGCCATCCCATAGCCTGCACGCCAAACCCAGGAGGGATCAATGGGAAGTCCCTCCTTCACCAGATGGTCGCCACACACCTGCTCCAGCCCAGGCAATACTCAGATGCCTGGAGTATGGTACAGGATGAGGTAGAGAAAATGCTAGGCCCCACGGAGCTTGTCCTCTAGTGAAGAAGTAAACCAGTCAGTGAATAAACAAGAAAACACAGATAGCAAGGAGGATGCCGTAGAGAATTAAAACAGAGGAATAAAAAGAGAGACCCGGACAGCTACTTCAGATGGGTGTTCAGGAGAAGCCTCAGAGGGAGATTCGTTTGGGCTGGGACCAAGTGACAAGGACCTAGCAGCGCAGAGATCCGAGGGAAAAGCACTGTAACTACAGAGCACAGCCTCGACGGGCTTGGGGCACTGCTTGGTCAGGTTAGGACTGACGACTCTTCACGTTCTCGGGCTTCTTGCATCTTTGTGCAAATTTTTCCCTCTCAACAAAATCTGCCTCCCAGTTCCAACGGACAAAACCCTTCATCTTTCAGCACTGATTTCAGTGTTGATCTCCTTCATGAAATCTTGTCTGCATCTGCCCACAGGCTGTTCCTGCTGCCCTGCACACCTCAGAGCTTTCCATTCTGAAGCCGGTACCCCACGCTGCACCCTGCTCTAGAGGCCCGATGCCATGTTGGTTTTGTTTTTTAAACGGAATCAATGCCATTCAGTCAAAACATGTGTAAGGAACGTATACCATGGGTTCTCCACCTCATCACTGACCTTTTGGTCAGTACACTGTGAAGTACTCAGCAGCATCCCTGGCCCCTCCCCACCAAGCTGTGACAACCAAAAATGTCTCCAGACATTGCCAAATGTCCCCTAAAGGGCAAATCACCTCCAGTGGAGAACCACTGACTTAGTAATTATTAATATATCATACAATTTTCAAACGCAAGCTTTATCGATTTAGCTCCAAAGCCACATTTTACAGGGATTCATCTCTAGCAAACCGTGCCATCCAATCTGTTAGTAAGTATATTTGAAAGCCTTACCATGGTTTTTTCTCTTCCTTCAGCTAGTTTCCTCTTTTTATGGATGTGTTTATTACGGTCAATTTCTACATCACCATACACGTTCGATACATCTTCGAGAAGAACCAGTGGAACTTGGCTCGGGGCATTAGGACCTAAGGATGGGGAAAAACACCAACACTTACAAATACAGCAAGGAGGCCGGGCGCGGTGGCTCATGCCTATAATCCCAGCACTTTGGGAGCCTGAGGTGGGCGGATTGCTTGAGCTCGGGAGTTTGAAACCAGCCTGGGCAATATGGCGAAACCCTGTCTCTACTAAAAATACAAAACATTAGCCAGGCATGGTGGCAGCGCCTGTAGTCGCAGCTACGCGGGAGGCTGAGGCAGGAGAATTGCTTGAACTCGGGAGGCGGAGGTTGCAGTGAGCCGAGATCACACCGCTGCACTCCAACCTGGGCAACAGAGCAAAACTTAAAAAATAAAAAAATAAATAATTTAAAAATGCAGCTAGGAAAAGGATACTTAAAACAAGGGAGAAGCTTACTCAACTGTCTTGACAAAAGTCATTAAAAATATGTTCAGTGTGATCTCAATTAGGTAAACAAACAAGTAGATGCACAGAAAAAAAAGACTGTAAAGATATATACCAAATTGTTAAAGACTTCCTGTCAGTAGTGGAATACAAGTGACAGTTCCTTCTTTGTATTTGTTATGTATCTGCAAATTTTTTATAATGATCATGAGTCATTAAAGTACCATAAAAAGACTACCAAATTATACTTACATTATAGTTACAAATTCCAAACAAAATCTAAATATATGTGATATTATAAGGCAATACATAAAAACAAATGCTGTATTATACTGGAAGGATTGTGGGTGATTTCACTCTTATTTCCAGTTTTCAAATTTTCTACAGTATATTTATGCATACACTCTATATATAAAATGGATATTTTACTGAATAAATCTTTGCCTATTGTGATGTCTTCATGAAATCTACTTAAATATGTTGTTACATCTACTGGTTTTTTTTTTTTTTTTTTTTTTAGATGGAGTCTTGCTCTGTTGCCCAGGCTGGAGTGCAAGGTGCAACCTCAGCTCACTGCAGCCTCTGCCTACTGGGTTCAGGCGATTCTCCTGCCTCAGCCTCCCAAGTAGCTGGGATTACAGGTGCTCTCCACCACGCCCAGCTAAGTTTTAGTAGAGATGGGGTTTCACCATATTGGCCAGGCTGGTCTCAAATTCCTGACCTCAAGTGATCAGCTGGCCTCACCTCCCAAAGTGCTGGGATTACAGGCTGTCTCTTATACACATCTTGACAGGCGTGAGCCACTGCACCCAGCCTGGTTTCTAATTTTTAAATGCTAGGTTATTTAAACAAACAAAACACTGTGAGCAAAGCAGGATATCTCTGAGCTGAGCTCATGGGCCTTTAAGGTCTGGACCTGCATCAGGTTGGGGCAGACTCAGGGATAGAATGAAAATCAGGATGAAATCAGTTAAGACCATGAAAACAAAAATGGATGGAAATCCCATATTGGGTGGAAGGCCGGGTTATGAGAACAGGGCTCGCTAGATGAGTGCTTGACAGGCCAAAAAAAAACCGGAAGGAAGAACAGCTGGGCCAGGTTTAAACAGCCATCCCATAGCCTGCACACCAAACCTAGGAGGGATCAATGGGAAGTCCCTCCTTCACCAGATGGTCGCCACACACCTGCTCCAGCCCAGGCACTACTCAGATGCCTGGGGTATGGTACAGGATGAGGTAGAGAAAATGCTAGGCCCCACGGAGCTTGTACTCTAGTGAAGAAGTAAACCAGTCAGTGAATAAACAAGAAAACACAGATAGCAAGGAGGATGCCGCAGAGAATTAAAACAGAGGAATAAAAAGAGAGACCCGGACAGCTACTTCAGATGGGTGTTCAGGAGAAGCCTCAGAGGGAGATTCGTTTGGGCTGGGACCAAGTGACAAGGACCTAGCAGCGCAGAGATCCGAGGGAAAAGCGCTGTAACCACAGAGCACAGCCTCGACGGGCTTGGGGCACTGCTTGGTCAGGTTAGGACTGACGACTCTTCACGTTCTCGGGCTTCTTGCACCTTTGTGCAAATTTTTCCCTCTCAACAAAATCTGCCTCCCAGTTCCAACGGACAAAACCCTTCATCTTTCAGCACTGATTTCAGTGTTGATCTCCTTCATGAAATCTTTTCTGCATCTGCCCACAGGCTGTTCCTGCTGCCCTGCACACCTCAGAGCTTTCCATTCTGAAGCCGGTACCCCACACTGCACCCTGCTCTAGAGCCCCGATGCCATGTTGGTTTTGTTTTTTAAACGGAATCAATGCCATTCAGTCAAAACATGTGTAAGGAACGTATACCATGGGTTCTCCACCTCATCACTGACCTTTTGGTCAGTACACTGTGAAGTACTCAGCAGCATCCCTGGCCCCTCCCCACCAAGCTGTGACAACCAAAAATGTCTCCAGACATTGCCAAATGTCCCCTAAAGGGCAAATCACCTCCAGTGGAGAACCACTGACTTAGTAATTATTAATATATCATACAATTTTCAAACGCAAGCTTTATCGATTTAGCTCCAAAGCCACATTTTACAGGGATTCATCTCTAGCAAACCGTGCCATCCAATCTGTTAGTAAGTATATTTGAAAGCCTTACCATGGTTTTTTCTCTTCCTTCAGCTAGTTTCCTCTTTTTATGGATGTGTTTATTACGGTCAATTTCTACATCACCATACACGTTCGATACATCTTCGAGAAGAACCAGTGGAACTTGGCTCGGGGCATTAGGACCTAAGGATGGGGAAAAACACCAACACTTACAAATACAGCAAGGAGGCCGGGCGCGGTGGCTCATGCCTATAATCCCAGCACTTTGGGAGCCTGAGGTGGGCGGATTGCTTGAGCTCGGGAGTTTGAAACCAGCCTGGGCAATATGGCGAAACCCTGTCTCTACTAAAAATACAAAACATTAGCCAGGCATGGTGGCAGCGCCTGTAGTCGCAGCTACGCGGGAGGCTGAGGCAGGAGAATTGCTTGAACTCGGGAGGCGGAGGTTGCAGTGAGCCGAGATCACACCGCTGCACTCCAACCTGGGCAACAGAGCAAAACTTAAAAAATAAAAAAATAAATAATTTAAAAATGCAGCTAGGAAAAGGATACTTAAAACAAGGGAGAAGCTTACTCAACTGTCTTGACAAAAGTCATTAAAAATATGTTCAGTGTGATCTCAATTAGGTAAACAAACAAGTAGATGCACAGAAAAAAAAGACTGTAAAGATATATACCAAATTGTTAAAGACTTCCTGTCAGTAGTGGAATACAAGTGACAGTTCCTTCTTTGTATTTGTTATGTATCTGCAAATTTTTTATAATGATCATGAGTCATTAAAGTACCATAAAAAGACTACCAAATTATACTTACATTATAGTTACAAATTCCAAACAAAATCTAAATATATGTGATATTATAAGGCAATACATAAAAACAAATGCTGTATTATACTGGAAGGATTGTGGGTGATTTCACTCTTATTTCCAGTTTTCAAATTTTCTACAGTATATTTATGCATACACTCTATATATAAAATGGATATTTTACTGAATAAATCTTTGCCTATTGTGATGTCTTCATGAAATCTACTTAAATATGTTGTTACATCTACTGGTTTTTTCTTTTTTTTTTTTTTTAGATGGAGTCTTGCTCTGTTGCCCAGGCTGGAGTGCAAGGTGCAACCTCAGCTCACTGCAGCCTGTGCCTACTGGGTTCAGGCGATTCTCCTGCCTCAGCCTCCCAAGTAGCTGGGATTACAGGTGCTCTCAATCATGCCCGGCTAATATTTGTATTTTTAGTAGAGATGGGGTTTCACCATATTGGCCAGGCTGGTCTCAAATTCCTGACCTCAAGTGATCCGCTGGCCTCACCTCCCAAAGTGCTGGGATTACAGGCGTGAGCCACCGTGCCCAGCCTGCCGTTATTTTCAAAATAGTGGCATTTGATATCTGTATTTAGTTGTGCAGTACCATTATGCCCTTTGATATAGAAACTTTTAATGAAACATACTTACATAAAAACTACCAATTAAGCCAAACTAAACAAAACCAAATCACCAACTATAAAAAGGACTGGTACCGCCCCACAGTTATTCGGATCCAACAATAGTGGATAAGCACTTTCATCTTCCTTACCATCCCCACAGTATGAACCAGCTTTTTGGACACTGTAAAATTTGCAAACTAACCTTGGAAGAGAGACGGCTGTATGCTGTTGACATATTGGAACGCATTCTTAAAGAAGACCAGCATGGTGGAATACACCACTTGGTTTTTATACTTCGCATGTGCTTCACTATCAAAGTTGTTCATGTATCTGCAGAGATCCTTCATTCTATGCAAAATATCTCCATAGCTTCTAAAAAAGAAGGAGTGATGAAACTTACTCGATTACTCTGGGCTGGTCAGCAAAAAGTCTAAAGGAAAGCTCTGGTGGTGCCATTACATGTACCAAATGTTGCTCTAGGCATGTAAAACTATTCTTTATTGTCCAAGATAAATAGTAACTTTTCCCTTCTGAATTAGGGTGGTGATCAAGATTTCATGACACAAACATGCTAAGTAGCTTTTCTCTGAAGTAGCAAGAAGTTCAAACACAACATCGTCTTAAGAGTTCATATTTCAGTAAGAAATCTGTTTTTTTTTTTCTTCTTCTTTTTTGGAGACAGTGTCTCACTCTGTCGCCCAGGCTGGAGTGCAGTGGTGTGATCTTGGCCTATCGTAGCCTTCGCCTCCCGACGGAGTGATTCTCTCACCTCAGCCTCCCAAGTAGCTGGGACTACAGGCACGCTACCACCATGCCTGGCTAATTTTTTTATTTTTAGTAGACATGGGGTTTCATCATGTTGGCCAGGCTGGTCTCAAACTCCTGACCTCAAGTGATCTGCCCACCTCAGCCTCCCAAAGCACTGGGATTACAGGTGTGAGCCACTGTGCCCAGCCAGAAATCTTTTGATCAAATGAAAAACCATCCTCTTTTGCATAAGTATTGAGTGTCACAAAATTTGCCCAAAAACTATACCTAGGCATATTACAGTTTTAAAAAGCATGTTTTCGTTTTTATAAGGGTCCAAAAGAATCAATAGGCAATTCTGGAAATAAGCTATTTATTACCGTCTTCCTTTATCCATCTGCCATTCACATCTCATTCCAACAACATTTAAAATCTTAAACAACCTCTCCCAAGGGTCCACGATCTGGGATGATTTTTCGGTCAGCCCTTCTATTATATACTTCTGAGAGCTACGTTTGCTAGGTGACATTAAATCAGATGTATCCTGGGCACCTGAGATGGAAGAAAAAAGGAACCTACAGTTAACATTATGACTTATTGTTGACGTGGTACCTGATGAAGAAAGTCTGACTCCCCATGAAAACGCACAGAGCACAGAATTCCAACGCATTTATGTTTTGCTCAAGGACCGACAACAGGCCACTGGTATAAGCAAGAAGTAATTTCCACTACTTCATCATGGTACATGTATGATGTTCCATGCAATAATGTTACAGCTCAGCCAGAAGACTGTTTGGATCAAGGGGTGGCATTGCTTCCAGAAAAGCCTCACCTTTTAACTCTAGTATTTTTTTCTAGATACCATCTTTTGAAACACTCCCAAACTAGTAAGTATCCAGAGGAGAATAATCAGAACATTGAGGGGTTTCTGAATTTGCAATTTTACTAAAGCCTATTTAAATAAAAGTACAGGATATTCCTCCTTACCTTGATGCTGATTTTCTGTTTGAGTAGACCTAGTGACATAATTGATATAAAATTCAGCTGCTTTGTTCAAGTACTTATATAATAAATTGGCAGGCAGTCGAACATCATGGTTGTTAATTATTAGAGGAAGGACGTCACAAACTGTTGGAGGAGAAAAAGAAGAAATAAATTAATTAGGTTATCTACCCTAGAGTTCCAACAGATACAAAAGCTTTTAGAGTTCATTTGATGTAGTATCTAAAATATATAGGGGGAAAATCCCTTATGACTCATGTATTCAAAATGTGCTGTGCAGAGACACCAGTAGCTGGAGTCAGGGAGGAAACACACGGGCAGTTCTACGCTGTGGGTGAGGGTGCAGTTCTTCCATTGAATTCAGATGCTTCTTTATTATTATGCTTCATACTTACATATACAGTTATCATATTCTTTCAGAGGTATCAGATCTTACATAACGGAAGTTTAGAAGTTGTTTAAAATGCTTTTTTTTTTTGAGACAGAGTCTCACTGTCACCAGGCTGGAGTGCAGTGGCATGATCTCGGCTTACTGCAACATCCGCCTCCCGGGTTCAAGCAATTCTCCTGCCTCAGCCTGCCTAGTAGCTGGGACTACAGGCATGCAACACCACGCCCAGCTAATTTTTGTAGTTTTAGTAGAGACAGGGTTTCACCATGTTGGCCAGGATGGTCTCGATCTCTTGACTTCGTGATCCACTCACCTCAGCCTCCCTAAGTGCTAGGATTACAGGCATGAGCCACCATGCCTAGCTAAAATGCTTTCTAAATAAAAAAGAAAGAACTAAATGCCATAACACATAGAGCTCCTTTGCCTTCCATATATGAGCTTATCCCTGAACCAACACTTACCCCAGCATATTAACTTACCGTAGAAGTAACAGAGAATACAATTTTCCTTACCAAATAATTTTCTAAAGCAGTTCACAGGAGATTCTTGTTCTTCAATAGTTTCAGCCTCTAACAGTGCCTCCCCAAGGCCAACCTATTTCAAAACAAAATTAATCATTTAAATGTGTTACAGCGTAAGTTGTCAGAACTATATGAAGTAATGGGTTTTTTTTTTTTTTTTTTTACTTATCACAGTTTGTGTAATCAAACTTATCTGAGAAACAAATAATCACATTTTAAAGACTAGAAAGTAAAAGAATGCACCAGCCACACACCCTAGAAGGCCAAATTCACCTGAACATCTGACCACTCTGTCTTGGTTATTCTCTTCAGAATTAGCAAAATTCTAATTAACGATTAACAAGAATTAACAAAATGTCTATAGAAATGTAAAGGAAGCACTGGAACTGGAGGCAGAGATTTTCTAAGAAATAAAGAAACTAGAGTTTATTCTCTACATGAAGATGTATCAATATAGACAAAACGTATCATGTTCAAAATAAGTTCTCAGGAGTAGCCAGTCATACAGTCTGGCGTAGACTGGGCAGAAAGGTCAGAGTTTTAAGGCTACCTTTCCATTGCTGATGCCCTAGCATAGTAGATAGTCCCTTACCCAAATCCACTAAGACATTGATATCAGCTTCCTTGTGACCACACAGGGATGCCTCATAGGAGTGGAAAAGTGCAAAAGGTAACATCACACAGAAGGTTAAAGGTCACAGTTATGACCAGAAAGTGTGCTGGGCTGAACAGTGTCTCCCAAATTCATATCCCCCCAGAAACTCAGAATGTGACCTCATATATATCTTAACTTTTTTTAAAAAAGTGCCCTTGGCTGGGCGCGGTGGCTCAAGCCTGTAATCCCAGCACTTTGGGAGGCTGAGACGGGTGGATCACGAGGTCAGGAGATCAAGACCATCCTGGCTAATACGGTAAAACCCCGGCTCTACTAAAAAAATACAAAATAAAAACTAGCCGGGCGTGGTGGCGGGTGCCTATAGTCCCAGCTACTCTGGAGTCTGAGGCAGGAGAATGGCATAAACCCGGGAAGTGGAGCTTGCAGTGAGCTGAGATCCGGCCACTGCACTCCAGCCTGGGCGACAGAGCAAGACTCCGTTTCAAAAAAAAAAAAAAAAAAAGTGCCCTTGTAGATATAATTAATTAAGATGAGGTCATAGTGGATTAGAAAGGCGCTCACTCCAATGACTAGCGTCCTTATAACATGACCATGTACACACACCTGTAATCCCAGCTACTCAGGAGGCTGAGGCATGAGAATTGCTTGAACCCAGGAGGCAGAGGCTGCAGTGAGCCAAGACCATGCCACTGCACTGCTGCCTGGGCAACAGAGCAAGACTCTGCCTCAAAAACAAATAAACAAAAAACAAAAAAAGACCATGTAAAGACACAGGCACAAAAGAAAGATCATGTGATGATGGAGGAGAAATTGGAGGAGTGATGCAGCTGCCAGCCAGGGAATGCCAAAGAGTACTGACAACCATCAGAAGCCAGGGAAAGGTAAAGAAAGATTCTTCCCCAGAGCCTTCAGAGGGAACATGGCTCTGCCAACACCTGGCTTTTACACTTCTAGCTTCCAGAATTGTGAGAGTCTTTCTGTTGTTTTAGGCTACCCAGTTTGTGGTACTTTGTTATGGCAACCCTAGGAGACTAACACAAGCAGGTATGGAAATGATTAACCAGGGCCAGATGCCAGAAAAATGGCATGGGAAAGAATAAGCCACAGAGTATGAACCAATCGAATGAACGGTTTGAATCCTGACACCTCACTGGCTACGGGAAGTTACTAAAACATGAAATGCTCAGTTTCGTCATCTGTAAAGTGGGATACTATTTACTTCAGGGGGTTTAGGAAGATAGGAGATACCTAGCACTTACCCATGCCTGCCAATAGCACTCAATGATTATTATAGATGAAGGGCAGGAATAGAATGAGAACAGTCTCCATAGGGCAGAAGCACAGGAAAAACGCATCTGTTAAAAAACTATAAACTGTACCCTAAATTCAAAAGCACATTGTAGAATACAATGGAAAAAGATTTCTTTTTACCATACAGATTGCAAATAAATAGTACTGTCAGAGCTTGGTAACTTTTCTGATAAAACAGCTTCTCCTGGAAACTTATAAAATTTGGTAAAAAGAATGTCCGTTTAGCTTTACTAACAAAGAACCTTTTATTTCAGTTCAATCTTCACCAGTGCTCTTCAGAAACTTCTGCTTTGCAGCTCCTCACCATACCGATGAATCTGTTGATGACCTATTGTATTTTATATTAAGAGAAGGGGAAGAATAAAATCTCACCCCATGTTGCACCACCGTTTCAGGAAAGCGCCTCAAAAGTAGAAGCAACATTTCTGATCGTTCTAACGTGTTGAAGCATTGTTCCGTGACCTTTAGTAACATTTCACACTGGACCCGACCAGGCAGAGTTTCAAATAAACCTGTACGAAACATATTTCACTGTTAAAAGTTTCTTGCGGACAGCAAAGACTGCAGCAAAAGTGCTGAGTAAGGCATTTTCATGTACAGAACAGTAAACACTACATGTGAAATCAATGTGGTTAAGTTTTACCTACAACCTGGCAGCCTTTTGGGGCCAATAGTATCTGGCACAGGATGTTTGCTGAAAAATGGTAAAATATTTGGCAGACTGATCAAATTCAAAAAACAGTGACGTATGTGAATGGTCACAAGAATGCCTGTTGCAGGCTGAGATAGAGAGCATGTGCTTTTTGAAGCTGAAATGACCTAAACATCTACTTGCTATTTTATGTAGAATTTGAAATCTTTGATTGACGACAGCAACATGGAGAAGTTTAAAGAGGAAGCTTCTAAATTACTAAAAGCTTCTCTCCTGTTTTGTGGAGAGCTGGTTAATCTATAGCAGCTATCTGGTTACTGTAAAACCTGTTAAAAATATATACAATTAATTCCTTGTCTCACTGACAAATCCATATCCTTTAAAGAAGCTTAAACGGTTCTAAGCAAATCAAGGAACTGAGTGACATTATTATAGACTTTGGTTGCCAAGAATAAAACATACATATGGTTATCAATACCCCAGGTGTGACTTTTTTGTGTGTGAAATTACTATCTATGATTTGGTATTCCAGAAATGGTAACTTATACACCATTATTCTTACTTCTTAAGAATTGGGTTTGTTTGTCCTGTGAATCATTCCTTAATGCTGATGTAATAATGCTGATTTCTCTCCACACCACCGGCTGGTCTGGGAAATTCACAAACCTATTTTTAAAATAAATACATTAAATTCAAATGTCAAAGTCTATACAGTATCCAAAAGAAAAAACATTAGCGTTTGATGAAAAAGTTTCCTTTAGTCCAAGTGAATGCTTAGACGTGCCAAAACAAACCAAAATAAAAATGTAAAAATAAGAATTATTTGATTTATAAAAATGAGAATACTCACATAAGTCTTTAGTGGGATTTACAGGTGAAAAGACAAGTAACCATAATATAGAAAGAAATCCTAAAAGTCAACAAGAATAAAACAAACTATTCGAAAGAAAAAATAGGCAAAGGCAAATCACAGAATACACATAGCCAAAGAAAACAGTTGAAACAATACTGAATCTTAGTACGAGTAGTACATATTTTTTTAAAAACTAGCAAGATACTATTTTCTCCTATCACAGTGGTAGGAACTAAAAGGAGACTAATAATATCCAATGTTGGGAAGGGTATGGGAAAACACATTCTTTATATACCGTTGGTGGTAATGTAGATTGGGATCACCCGTTTTGGAGAGTAATTTCATAGTGTATCAAACTTTCAAATGCGCATAACCTTTAACTATGAAAATGTCTTAGAATCTATTCCACAGAAAAACACCAAAATATGACTACAAAATTGTTGACACACTGAACACAATTTCAAATAATTTAAAACTATCTATTTAAATGTCTACCAAGAAGAGTGGCTATGAAATACTACATAGGCATGAAAAGGAATGAAGTGGATCTCCACATACTGATATGGGAAGGGATCCATTACAGTGAGTAAAGGAAGCATGCTGCAGAGCAAGGGTCGTATGGTCTCACTTTTGTCACCTCTTCCCCCCAAAAACCTATTTATGTATTATGTATATATGTATAGATAGACTGCCTACAAAACTTAATTCTGGTTGAGTTTAGGAGGCACTTTCACTTTTTTATCTCTGTAAGAAGTAGTGTTTGAATTTTTGCAATGAGCACATATTCTTTCTAGAATAAATTATGGAACAGAAGTTTTAACAAGGATAAAACATAAGAATAACAATTAAACTCCTCTGCAAAAGCCATGTCAGCAATTTATGGCAGACCTGGACTCCTTACTAGGTTTGCTTTAGGTATCGAAGATGTAGATGAACTTGAAGATCTTCCCCCAACTCCCACTTCTGCAGACAGAAACAAAACCTCATGGAGAGATGCAGTGCAGTAAAAGTGATGACAAGCGTCCCACTCACATGTCGTACAGCAGCCTCCCGGCGGTGGCGGTCCTCTCTGCATTCCGCTCGATGGTGTACATCTCATACTGCAACACACATCAGGTACCCTGGTCATTCACCCCTACCTGGAAGGCTCCCAGCTCATCCAGCATCTCTCATTGGCCCTCCCGCGGGAAGGGAGGCCCTGAAGTGAAGCTCCGCCTGGTGACACACCGCCACATATATGGCAGCCTTGTCATTCGGCTTAGAGTGGGACCCTGGGGTTCACTTGCAATCTCAGGCTCCCAGGATTAAGTGGAATAATGTTTCCAAAGTCGCTGGCACTGAACAAACGGCTGCCATTATGATGAATGAACGAGCGAATGGCCTTTTGCTAGTGGCGATCATGCGCTGTCTAGGCCAGATGGCAAGCAGGGCCCCAGGGACCCAAGCGCACCCGACCTCAAGCGGGGTCGGCCGTCTCTCAAGGGCTGGGGAGAGGGCTCCTGGAAGGTGTAGGAGCAAGGCGGGTGAAAGGTGTAGGAGCAAGGTGTAGGATGGGAGGGGAGAGAAGATGG
>NW_012102077.1:3177480-3179419 GCF_000951045.1 Mandrillus leucophaeus | reverse complement strand
GAGTGTGGGGGAGGCGGCGGAAAGCACTCACCACCCCGGCCGGCCTGAAACGCCTTCCCCGGGGGCCGCTGCCTACGACTCACTTCCCGGGCTTCGATTTACGCGAAAACTCCTGGGGCTGGTGAGGGTGATCGTGCAAAGCATGAGCTCGGGAGTTCCTTCTCTTTCCGAAATCCGTCCACGTTTTATTATTTCATCTTTATTCGCCGGTTTCTCCAACAAACGTTTATTGAGCAATGAAGTACTTGGAAAGCTCTTTGGTGGGTGCCGTCGGTGAGAGCTGCAAAGATGACTAAATCCCTGACCCAGCAAGGGTTTTTAAATGTTTGAAGTGTTCTGGACGTGAAACCCACAGAAAGATGACTACGCTATTATTATAATTATCTCCTCCAGCCAGAATCAATGTGTTTTTCACCAAAACTCCAGATTTGTTTTCCATCTAAGAGATGAAAAACACCTAAGAGATTCTCCCATTTAAGAGATTCTCCTGCTTCAGCCTCTTGAGTAGCAGGAATTACAAGCGTCCGCCACCACGCGCAAGCCCGGCTAATTTTTGTATTTTTAGTAGAGATGGGGTTTCACCCTGTTGACCTGGCTGGTCTGGAACTCCTGACCCCAGGTGATCCGCCCGCCTCCGGCTTCCAAAGTGCTGAAATTACAGGCATGAGCCACCGCGTTGGGCTTCAAAGCACTGTTTAATATCCCCTAATTATGCACAGAACAGCGTAACTGTATGATTATAGGCCAGGATTACTCAGTGATACCATTATTTGGGCCTTGTAGAATAGAAGAAGGTAGAAAATTGGATTTAAACAGAGAGCAGGATAATTTTGATCTTATAAAGTGTAGAGCATCAAAGCAGATTGCTAGCTTGAATTTTTAAAATTATTTCATTGATGTTAATATATGAAGTGTAAGAATTTTTAAATGGTAAAAACGACTGATTTGGTCATTAAACTTTCTGATTTTGGTCTTTACCAAAAATAAAAAAACTCCACACTTGTTCCTGAGCTTAGTGTTCTGTGGAATAACAATTGTAAATTAAGGGTTTAAATTTAGAGGCTAAATAAGGAAATTCTGTTTTCGTTTGTTTGTTTGTTTTTGAGACAGAGTCTCGCTCTGAAATCCAGGCTGCCACTGACTGGGAGCTCGATCATGGATCACTGCAACCTTGACCTCCAAGGCTCAAGCCATCCTCCTGCCTCAACCTCTGGGGTAGCTGGGACTACAGGTATGTGCCATCACATCTGGCTAATTTAAAAATTTTTTTTAGAGACAGAGTCTCCGTATGTTGCCCAGACTGGTCTTGAACTCCTGGGCTCAAGTGATCCTCCTGCTTCAGCCTCCCAACGTGCTGGGATTACAGGCGTTGAGCCACTGCGCCCAGCTTCTGTATGTATTTTAGATGCCAACCTTGAGAGGGCCTCCAGACTTTTTGCCAGAATACAACGTCAGGTTTGTGGTTGTTTTCTGGTCAGCTTCTTGATTTTGAATGGTCGCCAGCTAAACATGTCTCCTACAGTGTCATGCTGGCATCTCAAAGTACGGAAGGGAGGTACCATAGCAAGTGAGTTTACATCTTTTGGCCTCCTTGTTGTGATCTTGACTCACTGGAGACTCGAGGCACCTAGCTCATGTTCTTCTCCATGACAACTCTTTTTTTTTTTTTTGAGATGGAGTTTTGCTCTTATTGCCCCAGCTAGAGTGCAGTGGTACAATCTCGGCTCACTGCATCCTCCGCCTTCCCGTTTCAAGTGATTCTTCTGCCTCAGCCTCCCAAGTCACTGGGATTACAGGTGCCCGCCACCATGCCCAGCTAATTTTTTTTTTTTTTGTATTTTTGGTAGAGTCAGGATTTCACCATGTTGGTCAGGCTGGTCTTGAGCTGCTGACCTCGTGATCTACCTGCCTTGGCCTTCCAAAGTGCTGGGATTACAGG
>NW_012102077.1:3171421-3176335 GCF_000951045.1 Mandrillus leucophaeus | reverse complement strand
TTGAGAGGGAGTCTCACTCTGTCACCCAGGCTGAATTACAGTGGCGTGACCTCAGCTCACTGCAACCTCTGCCTCCCAGTCTCAAGCGATTTTCCTGCCTCAACCTCCCGAGTATCTGGGACTACAGGCTTGCACCACCACACCAGGCTAATTTTTGTATTTTTAGTAGAGACGGAGTTTCGCCATGTTGGACAGGCTGCTCTGGAACTGCCGACCTCAAGTGATCCGCTCACCTCAGCCTCCCAAAGTGCTGGGATTACAGGCATGAGCCAACACACCCGGCCCGTATATGTATTCTTAAAATCCCTTTGATAGTTTCCAACTGTGCTTCCGTGGAGTTTGCATCTAGCTCTCTGCCCCATCATTTGCTAGGAGCCTCTACCCAGAAATTTTCAGTTCTTCAATGTAGTGTATTCTTTGTCATTAACACACATTCATGTGTACTATTTGCTAATATCACCTCTGTCCCGCCTAGAACACTGCCCCCTGCCGGCCTCATGGGCTAACTGAGTTTCAGGTAACGCTTCTCAGGGAAACCTATTCAGCCCCCACCCCTCCTCTGTTCCCCAGTCCTTATGCTGTTTCATAACTGACGGTTTACCAGACAGTTAACTCCATCAGGACATGGACCTGACCTGTCTTTTATGCTGTGACTTTACCAGCCCCTAAAACATGCCTGACACTTATTGATAGTAGGTTGGCAATTTAGCCTAAAAATTTAGGTGAATTTTAAATGTCTTGACCCTTTGCCTACAAATTTACATAAAGTCTCTAATTTTATACCAATTTCATTCTGTCTAGTTTCAAGGGATAAAGAGTCCCTTTTGTTCAAGGCCAAAATCCTCACCTGTGCTTCTAATCCCATACCCTTGGCTTCCTTAGAGAATCTGTTATCAGTTATCACTACTCTATAGTTTCTGTCTGTTTCTCCTGGTACTTTCTAGTAGAGTATGTGTTTGCGTTGGATTACTGCTGTTTCCCATTGACTACAGTAGATGTCGTGTGCCCTGCTCAGATCGCCTTTGCTGGGCAGTACAACCACTCTCTACTGCTGTCAGTATTGACTGCTAACTGCTCACAACTGCTCCCTTCTGTAGAGACCTGCCCTTAGCTTCCTGGACGAGTTAGCCACTCCCAAGGGGGTGATACACAGTAAAAAGATTAGTGACCCTGCTTCAAAGGGGGCAAATGTGTGACATAATTTGTATTTCAAAGTCCTCTCTGGTGGATGGGGCCAAGGCTGGATCTGAGACCACACACATGCTCGGCTCTCTCCTCTTCTCTGCTCTTCTTCCCTGCTTGGTAGGTTTTTCTTGACAAGCATTTTCTCAATAAATCATGTGCTCCCAGATCCCTGTCTCAGGCACTTCTAGGAAGCCCAAATGAAGACGATAGTTATTACTGGACGGACGTGAGGTGCTTCCATGAATCCTCTTACGTTCCAGATATAGTCCCTCCTGCATCGCTCATGTAACAGCAACTATTTCCCCTTAGTTATCGGGATCAATCGTCTGACCAATAAAGTAACCCCTTTCTTTTGCACCTGTTAGTTCCATAGTATAAGAAGCCTAGGGCCAGGCGCGGTGGCTTACGCCTGTAATCCCAGCACTTTGGGAGACTGAGGCAGGCAGATCATGAGGTCAGGAGATCAAGACCATCGTGGCTAGCACGGAGAAACCCCATCTCTACTAAAAATACAAAAAATTAGCCACACATGGTGGCACTCACCTGTAGTCCCAGCTACTCAGGAGGCTGAGGCAGGAGAATCGCTTGAACCCAGGAGGCGGAGGTTGCAGTGAGCTGAGATCGCACCACTGCACTCCAGCCTGGGCAACAGAGCGAGACTCCGTCTCAAACAAAAAAACAGACAGACAAACAAGAAAAAGGAAACCCAGATGCTCAGGAGGCAGTTTCACTTCCAATTCAATAGAACCAGGACTGTGAGTCAATTAAACCTTTCTTTTGTAAGTTACCCACTCTTGGGCAGTTCTTTATAGCAGTGTAAAAATGGACTAATACAAGCTCCTATTTTATTAGGGAATGGATGCGAGGATTCTTTTTGCTGGTTGTGAAATGTATCTGTGGGGAAACAATCACAGGATAATTTCCTGTATCATCAGACCCACTGTCAGATGGGCTTGGACCAAAACACACTTATCACCTGACCAGTAGGTGAATGTGGTCAAAAGTAATTCAGAGTCAGTATCTAATAACACCAGGAGGCCTGGGTTTTCCATTCCTTTAATGTCCAGTCACCATGTTAAATGGCTGGAGGTCCCTCTGTGGAAGGCTTTGAGGATGATGTATGGTATGAAATTGTGACTGAGTTGCAGAGTCCTTCCTACAAGGAATCTAGCCTCCACCTCGGCTAAGGAAGTCTGGATGTATGAACTGACTTCAGTCTGGGAATCGGGTTCTTCCCACAGTGGTCACTCAAGTCAGATTTCTGCTCACTTGGCTTTGACTTTCTCTGATGTTATAAATCAAGTCATAAATCGGTAGGTTGCCCATCTATTGTATTCCTAGGACCTTTATGATCCATTAGCTACTGCTGCCATCTCTGAGAGCCAAAATGCTCTAGTTGCCACTGTATCCCTGTGACCTATTAGGGTTATTGCCTCTGATGCTCAAATGCTGCCACCTGACTTCTACTGCGCAGGAATCCTATTTATCCCATTGAAATCAGGAAGCCCAGTTCTATTGCAGTATCTCCTGCCAGCATCTCTGGCCTGTAGAGGATAGCCAACATAAAAGCTTTTATGGATGTTGATGCTTCCTTCATTAATACATTTCTGGGCCCTCCTGGTGTGTATGGTAGGGGTTGGCTGAGCAGACTGCAGATAATGAATTCCCTCCAACATTTCCATCTCATTAAGCCACAGATATGGTTTGGCTCTGTGTCCCCACCCAAACCTCACCTCAAATTGCAAGTCCCGTAATCCCCATGTGTCAAAGGAGGGACCTGGCAGGAGGTGATTGGATTGTGGGGACAGTTTCCCCCATGCTGTTCTCATGATGAGTGTGTTCTCACAAGATCTGATGGTTTTATAGGTGTTTGACAGTTCCTCCTACTCTCTCTCTCTCTCTCTCTCTCCTGCTACCTTGTAAGACATGCCTGCTTCCCCTTCCGCCATGATTGTAAGTTTCCTGAGGCCTCCCCAGTCTTGTGGAACTGTGAGTCAATTAAATCTCTTTTATAAATTACCCAGTCTCGGGCATTTCTTTATAGCAGTGTGAGAACTGACTAGTATAGCCACCATACTCGTTTCTGTAAAGTATGCTAGGAAAATTCCAGCATCTGAGTCTAGGCCATGTTTCAGCCTGGCTTGGAGCCATTTGTACTCAATACTCATTTCAGAATCAAGGCAAGAGAGAGATCTGCAATTATTGTAACACATCAATAGAATTCATAGTGTTTGTGACAAGTAGAGGTGCTGTGTGGAACCTCTGCAAAGGTCTAATAGGAGAATCACACTGTAAGCCCAAAGAGTTTGAGAACAAAAGCATGACCATGTGAAAAGCAGTTTCATGGCTGGGCATGGTGTCTCATGCCTGTAATCTCAGCACTTTGGGAGGCCAAAGTGGAAGGATTGCTTGAGGCCAGGAGTTTGAAAGCAGCCTGGGCAACATAGCAAGACCCATCTCTACAAAAAAAAAAAAATTTAAATTAGCTAGATACAGTAGCATGCACTTGTAAGCCCAGTTACTTGGGAGGCTGAGGGAGGAGGCTTGCCTGGGAGTTCAAGGTTGCAGTGAGCTATAATCATGCAAGTGCACTCTAGCCTGGGTAATAGAGCAAGACCTTGTCTCAAACAAACAAAAAACAGTTCCTAGATTGCTACTGGACATATCAAATCTGGAATTCCTGGAAAATGCACTCATACTGATAAATTTGGCCCTAATTTTATAATTTGTCCCATTTGATCAATACCCTTATTGTCAATTCCAAGGGCCCTATTAATACAGGTTAGCAGAATCCTGCAACTCACTTGGCATACCTGTACCTCTTCCTGGAATAGGTTTTATACTTTGCTCGCTGAGCTATACAGGAATTTCTTTTACTTTTTTTTAAAAAAACAAACGAAACAAAACATTTTACTTGGAAATAATTTCAAACTTACAGGAAATCTCCATGAATAAAAATTGTATAAAAAATATATACTTGTTATGAATTTAATCATGTCCGCCTCAAAGCAGACAGGTTGAAGTCTAAACCCATCGTATCTCTGAATGTAAACTTATTCGGAAATAGGATTTTTGCAGAATTAAACAGATGATTGAGTTGAAGTCATTAGTCTGGCCCCTAATCTGATGTGTCCTTTTTCAAAGGGGAAATTTGGACACAGAGACAGGCCGAATGCCATGTGAACATAAAGGCAGAAATCAATGTGACATGTCTGTAAGTCAAGGAACCCCAAATACTGCTAGGAAAGAAGCATGGAACAGATTCTCTCCCACAGCCTTCAGAAGGTATCTTCCTTGCCAGTGCCTTGATCTCAGACTTCTACCTTTGACAAAAAATTTATATTGTGTAAGCCACCTAGTTCATACTATTTTGTTACGGTAGCCCTAGCAAACAAACAAATATATATCCTTACCCTGAATTCACTTATTATTACCATTTAATTTCATTTGCTTTATTATTTGTGCAAAGGCTCTCTCTCTCTCTCTCCATAAATATGTATGTATGTATAATATTTATACAGAATAATTTGAGAATAAATTTTATACATCATAGCTCTTTACTCCTAAACATTTCAGCATATGTTTTATAAGAAAATTTATATATATATATATATATATATATATGACTCTTATATGGCTCCTGCTCCACTACCTTTCACTAATTTTATCTTTGATTTCACTAATTTATCTTTATACATTGTATACTCCAAAACACAAATTAATGATTTT
>NW_012102077.1:3151065-3171351 GCF_000951045.1 Mandrillus leucophaeus | reverse complement strand
ATTTTTATGCATTTGTCTTTTAAATCATGTGGAAATAAAAATTGGCCTTGCAAACTAAAGTTATAATAATACTGGCTTTACAACTAACCAGATATATATATATATATAGTTTGTTTGTTGTTTGTTTATTTTTTTGAGACAGAATCTTATTCTGTCACCCAGGCTGGAGTGCAGTGGCATGATCTTGGCTCACTGCAACCTGCACTTCCTGGGTTAATGTGATTCTCCTGCCTCAGCCTCCAAAATAGCTGGGAGTACAGACATCTACCACCACACCCAGCTAATTTCTGTGTTTTATAGAGATGGGGTTTTGCCATGTTGGCCAGGTTGGTCTCAACCTGGCCTCAAGTGACCCACCCGCCTTGGCCTCCCAAAGTACTGGGATTACAGGTATGAACAACTGTGGCCAGCCGAAAATGGGTATTCTACATAGCCACGATATAATTATCAATTTCAGTAAATTTAACCTTAATAAAATAGTTTCACCAATCTACCATCTCTATTCCAATATTTTAATTGACCAATAATGTCTTTTACAGCATTTCCTCCTCTAGTGGAGTCCAGTCTTGGGTCAGGTATTGCATTCACTTTTCCTTTAGTGTTTTTGGTCTAGATCATTTCCACAGCACCCCCCTTTTTTTTGGCTTTTATGACTTTGATATTTTTGGAGAATGTAGTTTCACTTCATTTTCTTTTAAATAGAACGTTCTTCATTCTGGGCTTGTTCAATTCTTTCTTATTGTTAGATTCATTTGTGCATTCCTAGCTGGAATACCATATATTTGATACGCTCTTCTCAGGGTATCATATCTGAAGGTATACAATGTCTATTTGCCCATCATTGACAACGTTTATTTTGTTCACTTGTTCAAGGTGCTGTCTGATTTCTGCATTGTATAATTACTATTTTTACCCTTGCAACACTAAGCAAACTATGGGAACACATTGTAAGTCCATACAAATACTCTGTCTTATAATTTATCTCTTTTTATATGCCTGGAGACAGTGAGGGATGATTAGGTGAATTTTGCAGAATAAGTATCCTCAGCCACTTACAGCCTAGCAGCAGAGATAAGAAGTTCCTTGGAGGCCATGATAGAAGCTTTCTGATTTCAACGCATGCCTTGGTTGAAAGTTCAAGACACCAAGCTTATCTTTTTCAAAGCTGCCAATCTACTTACTGTTTGTCATACTGATTAAATAAGATTTCCCACGTCTTTTCTCCCCACTATACTCCATTTCATGCCATGGCATGCCGTAATTTGAAATTATGCCTTTTTAACTTCAATTACATGGAAACACTGCTCTTATGTGGCTCCTGCTCCACTACCTTTCACTAATTTTATCTTTGATTTCACTAATTTATCTTTATACATCGTATACTCCAAAACATAATGATTTTTATGCATTTGTCTTTTAAATCATGTGGAAATAAAAATTGGCCTTGCAAACTAAAGTTATAATAATACTGGCTTTACAACTAACCAGATATTTATCTTTCCCAGATATCTTTATTCCTTTATGTGTCTTCAAGTTACTGTCTTTTGTTCTTTCACTTTAACCTGAAGTATTACCTTTGGCATTTATTTCAGGGCATATCTAATGGTAGTGAATGCCCTCAGTTTTTGTTTATCCAGGAATGTCTTGATTTCTCCCTCATTTTTGAAGCATAGTTTTGCCTGACATAGAGTTCTGGGTTGACATTTATTTTTCTTTCAACACTTTGAATATACCAACCCACTACTTTCTGGTTTCCAAGGTTTTTAATGACAAATCTGTTGGTCATTTTATTGAGAATTCTGAATTGTATTGGATGAATTATTTGTTTTTTGCTGCTTTTAAGATTTTTTGTCTTTGGCTTTTGACTGATTATAATGCATTTTTGTGTAGGTCTCTGAGTTTATCCGACTTGGAGTTAGTTGAACTTCTTAGATTTGTGGATTCACATACTACATCAAAGTTTTCGGCCATTATTTCTTGACATAATCTCTTTCTCCCTTTCTCTGTTTCTCTCTTCCATTTCTGCAATTTCCACAACGTATGTGCTTGTCCACCTGATGTAGTCCCTCAAGTTCCTTGGGCTCTGTTCACTTTTCTTCCATTTTTTTTCTTTCTTTTCCCTGGAGGCAATAATTCATTTCTCCTACATTCAAGTTTGTTGATTCTTTCTTCTGCCTGCTCTAGTCTGCTTGAAAATTCCTCTAGTGAATTTTCTATTCCTGTTATAATTTTCAGTTACAGAATTTCTTTTTTGTTCTGCTTTGTTTTTTTGATGTCATTGATATTTCCACACATATTTCTAAGACTTTGTCCACATCTTCCTTTAGCTCTTTGAGCATCCTTAAGACAACTGTTTTATTAAAGTGTTTTTCTGAACTTCCTCTGGGATGATTTCAGTCTATTTCTTTTACCTTTGAATAGGCTACACTTTCTAGTTTCTTTTTATGTCTTTTATTGTTTTCATTGAAAACTGCATATTTGGATTTTATAATTTGGTGACTCTGAAAAGCAGATTTTTCTCCTTTTTGGTTTTCTTTTGTTTGTTTTTGTTTGCTGTTTTTAAATTTTTTTTTTTCCAGTGGAGTATTACCCTCTGTGTGATATCAGCCTGAGATGTAAACTCAAGGTCTTCTCACATCTTATCTGAGCCTATGTCTCAGGCACGTTTGGTGACTTTCTATATTCCCACAAATATGCAGTTGCTTTTGAATGTCCAATCTTAAATATCTGGCTTCCAAAGGTAGAAAAAGGGGGAAATAAATGAGAAAAAAAAAGGCATTGTCTTTGTCAAACAGAATTTATGGAAGGCCATTATTTGGACTAAGCTTCTGCTCTAGTTCCCAGCAGACCTGACCAAACCTAAATGAACTCACTCATGCTAAGTGCCACATAATCAAACTGAACTTTGAAAAAGGCCACTTTCCCACGAAACAGAATATTCACAGCAATGAGTTGTGCTGAGCCAGCATAGTAAGAAAGTTCCTTCTAAACCCTATAAGGAAAATAATTTGGAAATTGATGCAGGATTTTTCCTTGACCCCTTTGTGGGACTTGCAATAGGGGTGCCCCATTTACTCTGGCTGCCACGCTCAACTCCTTGTGGGAAGGAGCACATGAGCAAATGAGCGTAGGAACTGGCTGGCTGCTTTGGCACCAGCAGGAGCAAACTCCATGCAGACCTGCAGCACCATCCAGATGGGGGTGCCTGTGACCCCAAAACCCCAGAGAGTATGTTACAGTGCTCTCTTAACTCCACCATCTGAGGACAGCAGAGTGCTATCAGCTCCGTGGTCCCTTTGCCTCATTGCATGTGGCGGCCACCCTCCACCAGTGAGAGCAAAGGGCCAGTGTGGCAGGCTCTTTTGAGACCTGCACTTGGTGGATCCCACACTCTTGTCCAGTGCCCAAGAAGAATGAGGTCACATGGACACCTGAAGGCTGGTGAATGTAAAGATTTTTATTGAGCGACGAAAGTGGCTCTCAGCAGAGAAGGGAGCTGGAAAGAGGATGGGAAGGGCAGGTCGCTGTCCCCTGGAGTCAAGTTGACTTTTTACCTCTCTCCTCAGAAGTCAGGTTGACTCGCTTCGATGTCCAGCCACTTCTCTGAAGTCAAGTCACCTCTCCCTGACATCCAGCCATTTTTTCTCTTTGCCAGCTGAGTCTGGGATCTTTGTAGCCACAGGATGGGGGCAGGGCAGGCCATAGGTAGTTTTGGAAAAGGCAACATTCAGTTGGTAAAAAGACACTATTTAGAAAGAACCAATCAGGAGACAGCAGGAAAATGGGTACAGAAGTTCTCACTTTGGGCCACAGGTTTCAGGCTTTTCAGCTTGAAGGTGGAGTTTCACTGGGGACCCACCCTTGTCTTCCTAGAGTTTCTCTGCTTTCTGCCTCTATCAAAGTGACCAGTATGCTTTTTTTTTTTTTTTGAAACAGAGTCTTACCCTGTTGCCCAGGCTGTAGTGCAGCGGCGTGATCTTGGTTCACTGAAACCTCCACCTCCTGGGTTCAAGTGAGTCTTGTGCCTTAGCTTCCCAAGTAGCTAGGATGACAGGTGTGTGCATTTTTGTATTTTTAGTAGAGACAGGGTTATGCTATATTGGTCAGGCTGGTCTCAAACCCCTGGCCTCAAATGGTCCACCTGTGTCGGACTTCCAGAGTGCTGGGAGGACAGGCGTGAGTCACCATGCCCTGCTCAGTCTGCTTTTTGTTCCTTGCTTTTGCTTTTAGCCCTTTTCTACTTATAAAGCCAAGTCTCTCTGCTGAGCTCCTTAGAGCATTTATTCTATTTTGTGGAATGAAATGCTTCCTGATTCTAGAGTCACAAATATAAGCCAATGAGATCTTTTACTCTGTAATTTTTGTCTTTTAACATCTCTTTAAATTTGCTGGTAGCCACTTTGGCTTGAGTGGTATTAAACAATGGCAGTGGGAGTTGGCAACAGTGGTTGCTTGCCTCTGTGTCTGCTTCTCTGTAGTCAGAAGGACCAGTCATGATCAGAACACAGATCCCCAACATTTGGAGAACAAAGTCCTTATTGCCCACTCTGTATCCTAAAAGCCGCTCTAGGCACCCTAACACAGCTGCCTGCCACAGGGCTGGGGGTGGGAAGATGCAAAGTTGCTACTGCACTAGGCTGAAATTGGTCAAAATTAACCACACCTTCGCCTGGAAACTGTAAGCCTTTGAGTGGACTGTAGAATTCCCAAATAGTTGCATCAGACAGATTCTGCCAGGACAATCGTTGTCTGCATCAAGAGACAGATCCATGGTGCTTCCTTCCCTGCCACCTCCCTGACATTCCAAGCTTATTTAAACTTACATTCTTGTACAGTTCCTTTTAAATTATGTGTCAGAATTCTAATTTAGCATTTATGAAAACTGACTTTAAGTTGCTATGTGGAATTTAGAAGTGTTGAGAGTCATAGTTGGAAATTAATTTTTAAGAACATTTTAAGGGCTTCTTCAAGTTATATTCCAGGTTAGGCAAGGACAAAAGAAGACATGTTTCTGTGTATAAATAGGACATACATATATCATAAAATCTAGTAGAGAAAGGATTGGGATCTTGGGGAACTAAAGCTTTTGAGACCATCCTAAAACCATTTACTGGCCATTATCTTAAAAATAAGAAGATAGCATTAATTTAGATTGAAAATCTTAATTTTTGTAGAGTAGCATCTATTGTGACAGAATGATTTGGCAGAGTCCCAATAACGAAGAAAAATTACTTTCTGGAAGTTTAATGTTCTCTTGTATTAGGCCTTTTATGGCTTCATCTTACTTTTAAATATGTTTTCTTTGACTCCCTGCATTATTTATACACTATCATATTTTTGTTATTTCCATTAGCTTAATTTATTTCTCCAATTAGATGGCATTTCTTTGAGAGCAATCATTGTTTTAATTTTTTTATGCTATACACTGTTGGGTACAGCTATTTAATTAATGTTTGATAATTAATTATTGTGGATACAAGAAATCTAGCACCTTGAAATTTGTGATTTATCAGAACACATACTTTTATTTAAGAAGCTGCTACAATAATATGAGTTCTGATGAGAGTGAAAGAAGACATTCTCGATATAGAGAATGATTTCCTAATTATGACTCAAAGTTCTCTCTTTTGTTTCTTCTTGATCCTATTGGACATATAAATTCACTGACATGTATATAAGTCAATAACTTGGTATTTTAAATTTGGTACTAAGGCATTAAGCAAAATAAATGAAACCACTGAAAATTGGAAAAGGGCACTATTATTCAATTTTAACTGTGGAACACCTTATAATAGTTTGAGATTCACCACCATAAATCATCCAAATACAGATTGAACGTCCCTAATAAAAAAATCTGAAATCCAAAATGTTCCAAAATGCAAAACTTCTTTGAGCACCAACATGACACTGGCGTGGAAAATTCTACACCTGACCTCATGTGATGGGTCACAGGCAAAACCTTGTTTAATGCATGAAAGTATTCAAAATATCATATAAGATTACCATGAGGCTATGTGTATAAGGCATATATGAAACATAAGCGAATGTTATGTTTAGACTTGGGTCCTATTTCTGAGATCTCTCAGTGTATATATGCAAATATCCCAAAATTTAAAAAAAATCTTAAATTTGAAACAATTCTGGTCCCAAGCATTTCAAATAAACGATACTCTACCTATATACCGTAAATTTAACAAGTCAGTGTTCCAACTTTATTCCCTGGACAGTGTCTTTGCTAAAACTGATTGTTTTTATTCACTATAATTGTGTAACACTTAAACTTTCTGAAAATAATACATAATTATTATAGGACATTAGAAAACTACAGAAAAGCCCAAGGAAGAAAATATAAATCACTCATAATTTCATCATTCAGAAATAGTCATTGTTACCATTATGGAGGATCCATGCAGTCCATTTTAAAAATCTTTTTCTCCACTTATATTTTATACTTTTAGAGGAAAAGACAATCCAATAGAAAAAATGGCCAAGAGATTTGAATAGGCACTTCATAAAAGACTACGTCTAAATGGCCAATAAAGCTATTAGAAATAAGGAAAATACAAATTCAAATCTCAACAAGATATTGCTACATAACCATACTATGATTAAGGCTGACAATAACCAGTCTTATTAAAGATATGAACAATGGAAATTCTCACCGTGCTGATGAGAGTGAGAAATGGTCATAGGCAATTTGGAGAACTGTTTGATATAATCTATAAAAGCTGAAGATCTACATATCATTTCATCTGGTTATTCTACTCCTAATTCACTCAACAGAGTTATACGCTCCCTGTGTGATGAAAGACATCTAGAAGAATGTTTGTAGTAGCATATTCCCAAATTGGAAGCTAAATGTCCTTCAAGAGCAGAGTGAATGAAGACATCGTGGTATATTCATGTAACCCATTAGAAAGGCTTTTTCCATTCTAATATGTATACAGCAATGAAAAATGGTCACTGTGTGCAACAAAAAGGATGAGCTTCACAACCAAAATGTTGTGTGAAAGATCCCAAGAACAAAAGAACATATACTATAGGATTCCATTTACATAATGTTTGCAATCAGACAAAACTAAATTACAGCATTTACTGATATATATGCAAGTGATGAAACTATAAAGAAAAGGAAATGATTATAATCCTGTCAGGAATGTGGTTTATTTGCACAGAAGGGAGGATGTAGAGATTGGGAAGGTGGAAGGAGGGCATTTTGGGGATGCCCGAATGATTTTATTTTTAGACTTGAGTGGTGGTAACAGATACTCACTTTGTGATAAATCAGCTTTCCCCATTTCTTCTGCACACAGTTATTTATATGTGTTATATGGAATCGTATAAATGTTTACAAGGAAATAATAGTATTGCAGTAGACATTGCTTTTAAATTTGCTCTTTTCAAAACCATCTTACTAACATTTTCGACATTATTAGGTGTTCTACATTTTTATAGCTACATATTATTTCCTTGAGTTGATAATTTTAAAAGCCCCTTATTATTGGACATTTAGTTATTTCTAGTTTTTTAAAACTATATAATAGTTTGCTAAACATCTTTGTTTATATCCCTTTTCAGACTTTCATGATAATTTCTTTGGACTAAATTCTTAAAAGTGAAGTCATTTAGGTAAAGGTTTTTTAAAAAATTTTTTGAAAAAAATTTTTAATATTCAGTATTGCCAAATTACTCTCCAAAGTAGTTATGACAAACTAGACTCCCTTTAGCATTGTGGGAGAATGTCAGTTCTCTCCAAGCTCAACAACATTAGATATTGCCATTTTATTTTTATCTTTTCCAGTATCATCAATCACACTCTTATTTTTTATTTGAACTTGCATTTCCTTGACCATAAGAAAGTCTGAACATTAAAAGATATGTTTACTGGCCAATGTAGGTCTTCTATGAAATACCTTTGTTCATTTTTAAAGTGAGCTAAGTTTTTTCTTATTAATTTTTAAAAGATTATTAAATAAGAATATTAATCATTTGCCATCATAGATGGACTTTTTATAGTGTGCCTTTTCATCTTATGATGTTTTAGCAGTAATGTTTTTGTTGTAAAATATGGATATAGATGACCAAACAAAACGAAAACATAGCTCAGTGAATTACCGTAAATCATACATCTTTGTAATTACTTCCCAGGTGGAGAAAGAGAAGTTTGTCTCCCCGAAAGCCCCTCTGTGCTCATCTTTATCTCCCTCCTTCCCCCAGCAAGTAACCACTACCTGATTTTTATAAAATAACTTCTTTTATAGTTTGAACACCCAAGCGTGCATCCATAAATACTGTGGTTTAGTATCATTCATGAAAAATTAGTATGTCCCCTTTATTTGTTATTTTAAAATTGGAATATAATTTGCATGCCATAAAATTCACCCTTTTAAAGCATACAATTCAGTGTTTCTTAGCACATTCTCACAGTTGTGCACCCACAAACAATATCTAACTCCAGAACATTTTCATCACTCCCAAGAGAATCCCTGTACCAGTCACTTAGTGACTCTGCAGTCACTTCCTATTCCCATTTCACCTTGGCCCTGACAACCACTAATCCTTCCGTCCCTAAGGATGTGTTTATTCTGGACATTTCATATTCATGGAATCATATGACATGTGCCTTTTGTATCTGGCTTCTTTCACTTAGCATAAATTTTTCAAGGCTTATCTATGTTATAATAAGTATTAGTACTTCATTCCTTTTTATGGCCAAATAATATTCCGTGGTGTGTATATACTATACTTTGTTTATCCATTCATCAACTATTGGACATTGGTGTTGTTTCCAGTCTTTGGCTAGTATGAATAATGCTCCTATGAATATTTGTGTACAAGCTTTTGTGTGAACTTGTGTTTTCATTTCTCTTGGATATATACTTAGGAATGGAATTGCTGGATCATATGAGAACTCTACAGCTAACTTTTGGAAGAACTGCTAAGCTTTTTTTTTCAACAGCAGCTGCACTATTTTATATTCCCACTAGCAATCTACAAGGATTCTAATTTCCCTGCCAACTCTTGTTATATTAGTATGTTGTTTAAGGTTCTTTTATTTTATACTGTCTCCCACCCCATTTCTTTCTTTTCATAACAATGTATTTATTGAAGAAACCAGACTATTTGATCTATAGAGCTTCTCACGATATGGGTTTTACTAAATGCATACTCATGGTGAAATTTAAAATGTCATCTAATATCCGCAAATTGGCAGCTGTATTCAGAAACTGGGTCAGACTAGGTTTGATGTATTTGGCAAGACTGTCGACGGTTTTATCAAGAGGCATGTGATGTCTGACGGTCTCTCTGATGGTGATGTTAACAGCTGCGAATGTTTTGTGCCTAGATTTAATAATTCACTGGGGATTATGAAATGGTGTTATTCAAATTTTATCACTTCTCCTTCACTTGTTGGCTAGAATATGCTCATAAATATAATTTTTGTTACTCTCGTGCTATAATTCATATAGGATGCAGCTCATACAGGACAGGAAATATACATGCTTGATTCATGTCCTTTATTAATTAGATCTCCAAGATAATTAACTGGTTTCCTATCAATGTCTGAAAGTGATTAATTTAGGTTTTAAAAATATTAATTCATTAGTATTCTTTTTGTTTGTTTGTTTGTTTGTTTGAGATGGAGTTTTGCTCTTGTTGCCCATGCTGGAGTGCAATGGTGTGATCTTTGCTCACTGCAACCGCCGCCTCCCGTGTTCAAGTGATTCTCCTGCCTTAGCCTCCCGAGTAGCTGAGATTACAGGCGCCCACCGCCACGCCCAGATAATTTTTTTGTATTTTTAATAGAGATGGTGTTTCAGTATATTGACTAGGCTGGTCTTGAACTCCTGACCTCAGGCGATCCACCCACCTCAGCCTCCCAAAGTGGTGGGATTACAGGCGTGAGTCACTGCACCCAGCCCAATTAGTATTCTTATGAACTCTTGGGTTTAAATTTATTTGATGGGTTTCAGATCGTTGCAACAATTAACCTTCTTGAGAGCCTATTGTCTTGTCTTTGGCCAGTAGAATCCTCTTTGAGTTGGCTGCACAGAGTTATTTTGTCAATACCCTAGTAGTTTTTGACAGTTTCCTTTTTACCTGGTGTGTTAGTCCATTTTCACGCTGCTAATAAAGACATACCCAAGACTGGGTAATTTATAAAGAAAAAGAGGCTTAATGGACTCGAAGTTCCGTGTGGCTAGGAAGGCGTCACAACTGTGGCAGAAGGTGAAAGGTATGTCTTACATGGTGGCAGGCAAGAGAGAATGAGAAGCAGGCAAAAGAGGTTTCCCCTTATAAAACCATCAGGTTTCATGAGACTTATTCATTACCACGAGAACAGTGTGGGGGACACTACCCCCATGATTCAATTATCTCCTGCTGGGTCCCTCCCACAACATGCGGGGATTATAGGAGCTACAATTCAAGCTGAGATTTGGGTGGGGACACTGCCAAACCGTATCAACTGCTGTAACAAGATGTTCCAGAGTCATCTTCTGCTGCTTCTCTTTTAGACCTGTTAGCCATTTCTTAAAGATGCCTTTTTGTTTGTTTCTTTTTGTATCATTTTGTATTTTCATGGGAAATCTCTTCCAGTGTCTGCTGTCAAGGTGTTCTGCTGTTCTTTACTGTGGATATCCGTTGGCTGTTCTATGGTGTTGCTATTCTCAGCCCGTCAGATGCCCGGTGGCTTCTCTCTGTTTCCTCCTGCAAAGATGTCAATACCATACAGGTATCGTGACTGTTGGTGGTTTGTCCTTATCTGCTTGAATTTTGGAGTCTGTGGGCATGCCCTCTCACCCAGGTTTATTGTTAATGTTGCCAGTGATTTTGCCATTGCTAAATAGTTTCTCTGTCTACTGTTACATGGCAATTCAGAAATAACAAAAAACTACGTCATTTCTGCAACTGCCACATTCCCAGAATCTTTTGTGGTGTTTTTTTACTTGCATAAGTCTTAAATTTTAATGTAGTCAGATTTATCAATCTTTAATGTTATGGCTTTATGCTTTTGCTTGTATGCTTAGAGAGGCTTTCTCCATTCTAAACTCAGATAAGTAATCTCTCATACATTTTTAAGTATTTTATTGGTTTTTTTTGTACATTAAAAATGTAATCCATCTGTAATTTATTTTGGTGTTTGGTGAGATTTAGGGATCTGATTTTTCCAAGTAGACTTTTCCAAAACCATTTATTCGATTATCTCAGAACTGATTGAAAGGCCTCATTTAATCTAGACTAAACACTCTTTGTAGTTAGGTCTGTTATTAAGCTCTCTAATCATTTCCATCAGTCTGTCTTCCACACAGTTTCAACGACCAAACATTATAATTTTCCGTGTCTGCTAAGTGTAAGAACTTTTCTTTTATTCATCCTTTCTAACATTTTAAAACCATTCCTTCCCATTTATTCTTTAAGAGGAATAGCCGAAGAATGTCATCAATCTCATGGTTATTTTGACTGGGATGGCAAATAATTTGGAGAGAAATAATATTTTCATAACATTAGAATTTTTCCGTTCAGGGAAATAGTATATTTCTTCATTTATTCTAGTCTTCTCTTATGGTCCTCGGTAAAATTGCCTCAATTTATTCCTATAAGTCCTCCAAATCTCTTCATGAATAGAAAAATATAATCTGTTACCTCCTTCTTCCAAGAGGCAGAATTTGTTCCAGAGTCCAGGCTGCTGATTCCCCAAATGGGGTTAAATGTTGCATTGCTCCCCAGCTGGAAACCTGCAGAGACAGAGAATAAACGAGGTATGACCACTATGAGCATGTGACTTGCAGCTCTCTAACTTCAGGGAGCATAACTGTGCAAGGGCTGGAGCTGCAGTGCTGTGATGTGCACTGCCGCATTTGCACCAGGCCATGTTTCCCAGGGGTTGTGCCAAGCCAATGACTGGGTGTGGCTGAGATGCTAAGGCAGACTCATTTCTAGGAGACAGACTCCTCTGCCAGCTGACTTTAGCTTGAGGACTTCTCAAAAGGTCCACTGAGATCGCCTTAGATCACTAGGCCTTGGCTGTTTGGGATGTTTCCACTCAACTTTTCCCCCATTTCCTTTGCTTGGTTCCTCTTTCCTTGTGTCAATCTGTCAATCTGGTGGATCTCCAGGCCTTCTTGGCTCCCCACCTATTTTCTCCCACAAGTGTTTTCTCTAATACAATTCTTGTATGTTTAATACTATGTTTGTATCTACTTCTTAGAGGACCTGGACTAACACACATGATTTTGCAATTTCATATTTTAAAATGATTTTACTCTTAGAATTTAATAAAAACATATCATATGGTTAAAATGTTGTACCAGTAAGTAGTTTCTCCAAAGTAGAAGAGCTAATAAGTAGGTGAGCTGGGCATCAAATACTAGCTTTTGATCTAATTCAAAAGCCCATTCTCAGCTCACACATGTGGTTTACACTTTGAAGGGCAGTACTATCAGGTTGGCATAGAGACTCCATATTAACCAGGAGAAGTATTTAAGGTGTGAATGAGAAGTTGGGACTGGAATCTGGGCAATTTGAGTGCTTGGCTAGAGCATTTAAGGAGCTGTGAATTCTGGCTGAGCAGTGGCCTATCATTCTACTTAAAGCAAGGGTCTAAGTTTGTTGGCATCAAGGGAATTTAGCATTTCAAAAGGTAGTTTGGAAATGTCGGTATGCAATGAATGGCTTCTGACCCTGCATTTGCACTTCTAGAAATTTATGTGAAGAAAATAATTAACAATATACTCAGCTATGGTACTATAATAATGTTCAACAAACTGCTGTTTGAAATAATGCAAAGTTGGAAACAATGTAAATGTCTAACAGTAGAAGATTTGGTTAAATAAGCGATGATCTATACAAGTGTATAAAAACATTTGAAATGATATTACACAAATGTAACTGCTGATGTGAAAAGTGTTTATAATGTGCTTTTAAATGATGTGTTTATTTAGAGACAAGGGTCTCCCTGCATTGCCCGGTCTGAAGTGCAGAGGTGCAATCATAGCTCTTTGCAGTCTTGGCTTCCCAGTCTCAGGTGAGCATCCTCCTCAGCCTCCCGAGTAGCTGGGACTACAGGCGTGTGCCGCTGTGCCCTGCTAATTTTTTGTAGTATTTTGTAGAGATGGGGTTTCTTCATGCTGCCCAAGCTGGTCTAGAACTTTTGGACTCAAGAGGTCCGCCCACCTTGGCCTCCCAAATTGTTGGGATTATAGGTGTGAACTACCATACCTGGCCACCATATACTTTTTTTCTTTCAAAAGCATTGTTGAATTAAAAAAAAAAAAAACTTTTTGTTTTAAAATAAACTTATAGAAAAATTGCAGAAACAGTAAAGATTCCTTTTCGTTAATCATTTTAAAGTAAGTTGCCAACATGATGTCCCAGTGGCCCTGAATACTTGCGTACTGTGGTTAGGCATAGGTCATTCTGCTACCTAATCAACATACAACTATAAACATCAAGAAATTAACATTGATATTTGTATTAGGGTTCTCCAGGCTGGAAGAGGCAAGGAAGGATTCTCCCCTAGAGCCTCCGGGGGGAGCTCAGCCCTGCTGACACATTGATTTTGGACTTCTGGACTTTAGAACTGTAGAGAAAACATTTCTGTTGTTTTAAACCATGAAGCTTGTGATAATTTGCTACAGTAGCCTCAATAAACAAATATAATGTCCTTTCCTTGCTCTAGCCCTAGTATTAGCTATTTCTCAAGGACCCCTGGTTCCTTGGTGTAGAATGTATATCCATGAATTCACACTGATCTCTCTAGTTTCTACCTACAATCACAATTTTCACACCCGTCTTCTTTTTTTCCATGTTAATACCTTCCTTCTCTAACAGTGAGAAACCACCTGGTTCTCAATATATTATTACTTGAATACCCCATATGTATGTAAATTAGTTCCCATTGTTGCTGGTGGAGGGTGTTCAGGTTCTTGGCGTCTTGAACACAGAATTGGACAAAACGCACAAACAAAGCAGGGAAAAAATGAAGCAACAAAAGCAGAGATTTATTGAAAGCAAAACTACACTCTGCAGAGTAAAATTGGGCTGAGCAAGCGGCTCAAGAGCCAGGTTACAGAATTTTCTGGGGTTTAAATACTCTTGAGATTTTCCATTGGTTACTTGGTATACACCCTATGTAAAGGAAGTAGTGGCCTTTGTTCAGTCTGATTGGTTGTGGGAAGGGACCAATCAGAGGCTGAAATGAAGTCACAAAGTTACACTCTATGCAAATGTCCGATTGGTTGTGCAAAGTGACCGATCAGAGGCTGAAGTAAAGTTACAAAGTTATACTTCTAGGCAAATGAAGCCTTGGCCGGTGACCAGCCTGATTGGTTGCAGGAGGGGACAAATCAGAGGTACTTTGAATTTTTCATCTGCCACAGAGAAAAGGGGTGGTTTGCAAAGGGAGTAGCCTCCAGTCCTTTTGTTACTTGGGCATGAAAAGTTAGGGTTTTCCTTTTGATTTAGTTCTAGGAAGTCAGTGTGAATCAGCCATAGGTTCCCTGCCTCCAGACCCTGTTCTCCTGCCTCACCATCACCACCAGTGCCCACCCCCTCACAAATGCTCTTCTCATCCTGCTTACTCTCTAAATTCCTGTTTGGGAGCCACCACGCAGCAGGCTGCCCCTCAAGCTGGTGTCCTCCTCACTCAGTTGGATTCTTTTTTAAAATTTTTCTAATTTTTTGGTTAGGGTTTTTTGTTTGTTCGTTTGGTTGGTTTTTTTGAGGCAGGGTCCCACCCTGTTGCCCTGGCTGTAGGACAGTGGCATGATCTCAGATCTCAGCTCACTGCAACCTCTGCCTTCCAGGTTCAGGCGATCCTCCTACTTCAGCCTCCCAAGTGGTTGGGACTACAGGTGTATGCCACCACGCCTGGATAATTTTTTTAATTTTTAATTTTTTGTAGAGACAGGGGTCTCACTATATTGCCCAGGCTGATCTCAAACTCCTGGGCTAAAGGGATTCTCCCACTTCTGCCTCCTAGGGTGCTGGAATTCAGACATGAACCACCGTGCCTGGACCCACTTGAATTCTGACACTTCGCACGAGGTTGCGGATGTCACTCTTCACTCCTCCCCTACTCCTCCCCCACTGCTGCCTCTGATGTACCCCACACTGGGCCACCACAGCCTGCCCTCCCTACCCTCCCCTCACACTCAGCCACAGGGTCCCTCCCTCACTTGGCTCCATTCAATAATTTAATGATCTTGGACTCAATTTTTCAGGAAGAAAAAGAAGAAGGAAAGAGGAAAATAATGCAGAAAGGAAGACATCATCTATATTTTTAAGTGAAAAAAAAGTCAATATATTTGGGGGAAAATCTGTAGGAGCAAGGAAAAGAACGTGGACATGCCTGTGCTAAGATTATCCACAGTGGCTATCGCTGGGAGACTAGGTGTTGGGTGTACTTTCTTTCCTCTTTTTGCTGGACTCAATTTTCTTTTCTTCTCTTTGTTGTCCTCCCTTACCTTCTCCTTAAGACGGGAGGTCAATGAGCACAATTTTTTTTTTCTTTTGGCAGAGTCTCTGTCTGTCACCTAGGCTGGAGTGCAGTGGCGCGATCTCGGCTCACTGCAACCTCCACCTCTTGAGTTGAAGGGATCTTCCTGCCTCAGCCTCCTGGGTAGCCGGGATTACAGGTATGCACCACTACACCTGGGTAATGTAATTTTTGTATCATACTTTGTTTTTGAAGTAACTAAAAATAACTAAAAACTTTATTTTTGAATATGAAAAACAGGGTCTGTAATTAAACTCATTTTTTTTTTTCTGTCCTGTATAGAGAGTAACTCAAACATTAATGTTTTTTAGGATGAATTGAGTTTTTCTTTTAGCTTAAAAATGGTTTTTGGAAGCTGGCCCACCCAGAAAATAATGCTGCTTACTTTTTCTGTTAATTGCTTGAATCTGAGGGTCTATCTTTTTCTATTGCTAACTGATATCTCTGACATTTTCCCAGCTGGTTTATTGATTCACTACAAGATAAATCATTCATCTGTGCTGGGCAATGTGTAGAGTAAGAGGGAAAAAAAGTAGAAAACAGCATTCTTGTTCTTTTTTTATGCTCTCAAACTTAATAAAATTTATTAACATTTTCACTTGTGTCAAGTAGAGCTGACATGAATCTAGGCAAATACCAGCCCAACTAAGAGCATCTATAGCTCTTTAAATTTCTACTCTGCAGCTATTGGTGGGATGTATGTGGCTGATTGTAAGCAACCTGTTTTAGAAAGATACATGCATGCTAAAGCTTTGTGATGTGTTATACTAATATCGCTCTGTAATATAGTTACCGTTGCTCCCAATCTTTGTTTTCTTGAGTTGCTTATGGTAGAATCAATTTCACTTTACATGTGGCTGTTGAAAACAGACTCCATTTAGAACAATTTATTCCATGAAGTCATACTCTTTGCTCTTTGGAGCTTTCACCAGGGAAGTTTTATTTCTCTGTATTAGTGATTTTGGCCCAATGAAGCATTTCCCCACTCTGACTGGTTTCTGAGTAAGCCACACTTGCCTGGGCCTTTTATATTCAAGCTGTAGAAATTTTGAGCCTATTGAAAAATCGTTTCATATTACTCTGTAAAGGGAACCAAATGTGTAACACCCTTTAGTGTTGGGTTTATGTTTTGCTAGTACTTTTGTTTGGGTTCTTTTTTATCCTTGAGTCCACTGACATTATTTGCAATGGTCCATTTTTAGGGAGATTAATTACACCCTCAGTATATCTGCCTTCCCATTTGAAAATGTTCTTTCTGGGACATGATTGGAAAATAATAGAAAACAGCTCAGGCAGCTGCCTCAGTTACCAAGACAACAAAACGGAGAAATAGCTGCCTGCTTGGCTTTTTTCTCTTTTTCTGAACTACCTTCCATATACAGTCATGTCCTTCCTAAAAGCAACGTACCTGTTCGAAATGACTAGTTTGAAATTACTAGTTGATAGTTACTGTATTAGTTTTTTCACAAGAGTATTAAGTGCCCTGATTATAGTCTGAGGACAAAACAGTTTGTTTTTCTCCAAGTTTTCCTTTAAGTTATTTACAAAATTATATAGATAGTGCATTTATAATACATGTTCAGTATAAGAAAGTAAAACTTTACAGAGGTATAAAGTGTAAAAAGTGTAAGTCCTGCTTTCCAGGTCACTTATCTTGACCAGTTTTAACATATTGTAGTGAATATGATTTCAATAAATTGACTCTGAGTGAACTTCAGAACAGTAATGTGTTCAGATCAGTAAGAACCATGTTTTAAATATAGATGTTAAAAGTTAAACATTTAAAAACCCCTGGCTGGGCATGGTGGCTCATGCCTGTTATCCCAGCACTTTGGGAGGCCAAGGCGGGTGGATCACCTGAGGTCAGGAGTTTGAGACCAGCCTGGACAACATGGTGAAACCTTGTCTCTAGTAAAAATAAAAAATTAGCTAGGTGTGGTGGTGGGCGCCAATAATCCCAGCTCCTTGGGAGGCTGAGGCAGGAGAATCGCTGGAACCTGGGAGGCGGAGGTTGCAGCGAGCCGAGATTGCACCACTGCACTCCAGCCTGAGTGGTGACAAGAGTGAAACTCCACCTCATAATGATAATGATGATAATAATAATAAATAAATAAAATAAACCCTGTTAACATTTATATATAGAATATATGTTTCTTGTATAAAATTCAGAAAAAAGACAAGCAAGAAAGTATAAATTACCCATAATTGCAATACCCAAAAGTCAACCCCATTCAAATTTAATTTTGAATTCTTTCAAGAGGATTACGTTTTATTTTAAAGTAATACCAGATCTAAATAAAACATAAATATGTATTGCTGTTCATAATAATAAAGCAAAAATAATAGTTACTCTTATTAACACTTCCTATGTGTCAGCCCTGTAGTAAAAGCTTACAAGCCTGTAAATACAACCATTTTGGGGTAACATTTGGCATATTAATTTCAGATCCATTCTTTCCTTTTGTATATAGGCATTTTTTAAAAGTATGTAGTTATCATTGTACTGTACCTTTTGAACTCTAATTTTTGTTTAAAATTTTTCTGTGATTTATATATTGCTTGAAATAATGTTTACAGTACATTATCAGATAGCTTTTTCAGCATGCTTTTATTGGTTGTCTAATATTTCACTGAATACATGTATGATTCATATAATCATTTCCATGTTAGACGTTTATTATTTCGACCTTTTCATATGGAGTTCTTTTTATATTATTCCTTAGAATAAATTATTTCTTCAAATGGATTTATCAGGAATGAAATGATTGGGCCAAGGTTATGGATAGTTTTGGAGCTCTTGAATGTATTGCTAAGTTGCTTTACCAAAGGGATACCGATTCATTCTGTTGTCATCATTACATAACAGCATTAGCAACTGTGTGTCCTATTCTAATTTGACAGAAGCAAAATGACAACATGTATTTAGTTTCTCTTTGCTTATGACTGAGTTTAGTTATTTATCCATGTTTCCTAGTACTATTTCCTTTTCTAATGAATTATTTCTATGTTATGATGCTGCATTTTATCCTGAAAATGTATGTCTTTTTTATATCACAAAAGTAATACGTACTTGTTTTAAAATTAAAACAGTACAAAATGCAGATAAAAAACAGAACTTTCTCTCTTTCACTACATCTCCTTAATCCAGGAGTGGATGGGTATGTATATCTACATCTCCAGACCTTTCTCTAAGACAAGGAATTAAACCTTATCCATTCTTTTTGGTGGTGATGGAGGGGCTACGAGTTTGATACGGGTTCCTTTCCAAGCAAAGATATTCACCTTTGTCTTATGTCCTTTATATGTATATTTTCCATTTGTTGTTAACCTTTAGAAGTTAAACTAAATATTATAATTCATTTTAAATTTTTAAAATTAGGCTTTTGTTGCTGTTCCAGTCAACTTTGCTCATCTTTTCCCTTGTGTTTTCATTTTTAATTCTTTTCACCTTACAATAGCCTTTTTCATCAAAAGGCTCACAAAATATTAAATTCTGTTTTCTGCTATTATAAAATTTTGGTATATATTGTAAGATGATCTTCTAAAACCTTTTTTCCCCCCAAGTTGTGAGTCATATCCTCAAACGTTGGGCTGCATAATCCCGGTCTTTCTCAAGGATTTGCAGTGCCTCCGTGGTTCTATTTTAAGTTCAGAAGTCTAAGAAGGCCTTTCTCCAGTGTATCTTGTTGTACTGAGTTGTGTCATCTAATGTCATTTTTAAAAAGTGCTCCATAAAAATAGGTCTGATATTTTAATAAGAGTAGATTTCCGTTTGTATAAAACACAGACAAATTTATGTATGCCTCCCTGGGAAATGTTTTTCTTCCAGAACTTGCCTAAATTTTTAAAAAGCACTGTTAATATTTTATGATGTACATTAAATATGGATTAACATGTAAAAATGAGATGACTCATTTTCTTATTTTCAGTGTAGAGCCTGAGCTCTGTTCAGATGTTTACTTTTCAGTGATGGTGAGGTGGGGAACACAGCAGAGAGTCGGTACGTAATCAATACTGCTAATCGCATTTTACAGATAAAGAAACTAAGGACCTAACGAGGGTCTGTCTTATAGGCATGACTGACTACTATTATTGAAGAACATTTGGCTTGCTTTCTTCCTCTGACTTTTGTAAACATCTCTTTTTAAGTATGAGAGTTAGAGCTTCTTGTTTCCTAATTCAGAATACATCTTTTTCTCTTAAAGAATGGGTATCTAAATATTGCCATGTAAAAGTTTTAAGAGAATGTGGCTTATAGAGTACCTAAATCATGTAAGAGCAGAGTTTAACTGCAGCCAACTGAATTATGAGTGTTTAGATTTTCACATTTTGGTTCATTGATTAAGAACTTGATTTCAACATTTCAACTTGATTTCAACTCTGCCTAGCTGTACAGCTAACATCTCAAATTATCTCTTATTTTTTAATTGTGGTAAATATATGTAACAAAAAATTTACCACATTGACCATTTTAAGTGTAGCGTTCAGGGGCATTAAGTATATTCACAATGTTGTGTAGCCTTCACCATCATCCATCTCAAGAAGCTTTTCAATATCCTAAACAGAAAATGTACCATTAAAGAAGTAGCTCCCCGTTCTCTCCTTCTTAGGCCCTAGTAACCTCTGTTCTACTTTTGTCTCTCTGTATTTCCCTATTCTATGTGCCTTCTGTGAGTTAAATCATACCATATTTGCCCCTTAGTGTCTGTTTATTTCACTTAGCTTAATGTTTTCAGGGTTCATTCATGTAGTAGCAGGTATCACAATTTCATTTCTTTTATGGCTGA
>NW_012102077.1:3123411-3150900 GCF_000951045.1 Mandrillus leucophaeus | reverse complement strand
GTAGGTATATGTGTGCCATGGTGGTTTGCTGCATCTATCAATCCATTATCTAGGTTTTAAGCCCTGCATGGATTAGCTATTTGTCCTAATGCTCTCCCTCCCCTTGCCTCCTAGCCCCCAACAGGCCCTGTCATGTGTTGTTCCCCTCCCTGTGTCCATGTGTTCTCATTGTTCAACTCCCACTTACAAGTGGGAACATGTGGTATCTGGTTTTCTGTTCCTGTGTTAATTTGCTGAGGATGATGGTTTCCAGCTTCATCCATGTCCCTGCAAAGAACATGATCTCATTCCCTTTTATGGCTGCATAGTATTCCATCATGTATATGTATCACACTTTCTTTATCCAGTCTATTGTTGATGGGCATTTGGGTTGGTTCCAAGTCTTTGCTATTGTAAATGGTGCTGCAATAAACATGTGTGTGCATGTATCTTTATAGTAGAATGATTCATATTCCTTTGGGTATATACCCAGTAATGGGATTGCTGGGTCAAATGGTATTTCTGGTCCTAGATCCTTGAGGAATCGCCACACTGTTTTCCACAGTGGTTGAACTAATTTACATTCCCACCAACAGTGTAAAAGCGTTCCTATTTCTCCACAGCCTTGCCAGCATCTATTGTTTCTTGACTTTTTAATCATCACCATTCTTAATGGCATCAGATGTTATCTCATTGTGGTTTTGATTTGCATTTCTCTAAAGATCAATGATGTTGAGCTTTTTTTCATATGTTTGGCCACATAAATGTCTTCTTTTTTTGTTTTTTTTGTTTTTTGTTTTTTTTTTTGAGACAGAGTCTTGCTCTGTTACCCAGGCTGGAGTGCAGTGGCACAATCTCAGCTCACTGCAACCTCTGCCTTCTGTGTTTGAGTGATTCTCCTGCCTCAACCTCCTGAGTAGCTGGGATTACAGGCATGCACCACCATGCCCAGATAACTTTTTGTATTTTTAGTAGAGACGGGGTTTCACCATGCTGGCCAGGCTGATCTCGAACTCCTGACCTTGTGATCTGCCCTCCCCAGCCTCCCAAAGTGCTGAGATTTCAGGCATGAGCCGCTGTGCCCAGACAGTGTCTTTTTTTTTTAAGAAGTTGTCTGTTCATATCCTTTGACCACTTTTTGATAGGATCGTTTGTTTTTTTCTTGTAAATTTGTTACGTTCCTTGTAGATTCTGGATATTAGAGCTTTGTCAGCTGGGTAGATTGCAAAAATTTCCTCCCATTCTGTAGGTTGCCTTTTCACTCTGATGCTCATTTCTTTTACTGTGCAGAAGCTCTTTAGTTTAATTAAATTGCATTTGTCAATTTTGGCTTTTGTTGCCATTGCTTTTGGTGGTGTCATCATGAAGTCTTTGCCCATGCCTATGTCCTGAATGGTGTTGGTTAGGTTTTCTTCTGGGGTTTTTATGGTTTTGGGTTTTACATTTAAGTCTTTAATCCACCTTGAGTAAATTTTTGTATAAGGTGTAAGGAAGGGGTCCAGTTTCATTTTTCTGCATATGGCTAGTCAATTTTCCCAGTACAATTTATTGAATAGGAGATCCTTTCTCCATTGCTTGTTTTTGTCAAGTTTGTCAAAGATCAGATGGTTGTAGATGTGTGGTATTATTTCTGAGACCTCTGTTCTGTTCCACTGGTCTATATATCTGTTTTGGTACCAGTACCATGCTGTTTTGGTTACTGTAGCCTTGTAGTATAGTTTGAAGTCAGGTGGCATGATGCCTCCAGCTTTGTTCTTTTTATTTACAATTGTCTTGGCTATATGGGCTCTTTTTTGGTTCCATATGCAATTTAAAATAGTTTTTTTCTAATTCTGTAAAGACTGTCAATGATAGTTTGATGGGAATAGCATTGAATCTATAAATTATTTTGGGCAGTATGGCCACTTTCATGATATTAATTCTTCCTATCCATGAAGATGGAATGTTTTTCCATTTGTTTGTGTCCTCTCTTATTTCCTTGAGCAGTGGTTTGTAGTTGTCCTTGAAGAGGTCCTTCACATTAGCTGTATTCCTAGGTCTTTTTTTCTCTTTGTAGCAATTGTGAATGTGAGTTCACTTATGATTTGACTCTCTGCTTGTCTGTTGTTGGTGTATAGGAATGCTTGTGATTTTTGCACATTGATTTTGTATCCTGAGACTTTGCTGAAGTTACTTGTCAGCTTAAGAAGTTTTTGGATTGAGATGATGGGATTTTCTAAATATACAATCATGTAATCTGCAAACAGACAATTTGACTTCCTCTCTTCCTATTTGAATATCCTTTATTTCTTTCTCTTGTTTGATTCCCCTGGCCAGAATTTCCAATAATTTGTTGAATAGCAGTGGTGAGAGAGGGCATCCTTGTCTTATGCCAGTTTGCAAAGGGAATGCGTCAAGCTTTTGCCCATTCAGTATGATATTGGCTGTGGGTTTGTCTTAAATAGTTCTTATTATTTGGAGATATGTTCCATCAATACCTAGTTTATTGACTATTCTCACTTCTTTGGGGTATATATCTGAGAGTGGAATTGCTGGATCATATGGTAATTCTATGTTTAACTCTTTGAGGAGCAAGTAACTTTTTCTTTTTTTTTTTCGCTTTATATTCCCACTAGCAATGCACAAGAATTCCATTTTCTCCATATGCTGGCCAATATTTTGACTTGCATTACTTAATGACTAATGATGTTAAACATCTTTTCATTGCTTATTAGCCACTATGTATTTTTCTTGGGAAAATGTCTGTTCGAGTCCCTCACCGCTTTGTGAATTGAGTTGTCTGGTTTGTTGTTGAGTTATAGAAGTTCTTTATACATTGCAGATATTAATCCTTTATCAGGTACATGATTTGCAAATATTTTCTTCCATTCAGTGAGTTATCTTCTTATTCTTTTGATGACGTCCTTCGAAGTGCAAAAGTCTTAAAATTTGAAGTCTATTTTATTATTATTTTTGTTTGTTGCCTGTGATTTCGGTGTTACAGCCAAGAAGTCATCACCAAATCCAAGTCATGAAGATTTTCTTCTAAGAGTTTTTTAGTTTTCACTCTTAGCTTTAGGTCTTTGATGCATATTGAGTTAATTTTTGTGTATGATGTAAAGTAAGGGTCCAACTTCATTCTTTTGCATGTGGATATCCAGGTTTCCCAGCATTATTTGTTGAAAAAAACTGTCTTTTCCTTATTGAATAATAAGGCATTCTTGTCAAAAAATCAACTGACTACATTTATAAGATTTTTCCTGGGCTCTAGGTTTTATTCCATTGGTTTACATGTATATTTTTATGCCAGTACCACACTGGATTAATTACTGAGATTTCATAGTAAGTTTTGAAAAAGAAAGTGTTAGAACTCCAACTTTGTTCTTTTTCAAGCTTGTTTTGGCTCTTTGGTATCCCATGAGATTCCATATGAATTTCAAGTTGGATTTTTCTATTTCTGAAAAAAAGTCCTTAGAATTTTGTAGTGTCTTTGTCTGGCTTTGGCAACAGGGTAACACTGGCCTCATAGTTAGGAAATGTTTCCTTTTCTTGACTTTTCTGAAAGAGTTTAAGAAAGATTGGTGTTAATTCTTCTTAAATGTTTGGTAGAATTCACCAGTGAAGCCATGTGGTCCTGGGTTTTTGTGTATGTAATATTTACGATTACCAATTCAATATCCTTTGTATCTATATGTCTATTCAGATTTTCTATTTCTTCATGACTCAGTTTTGGTATATTGTGTATTTAGAAGAATTTCTCCACTTCATCTCTGTTATTCAATTTGTTGGCATACAATTGTTTATGGTATTCTCTTATCATTTTTATTTCTATAGAAGCAGTAGTAATGCCTATTCATTTTTCCTGTTATACTTATATTATGATAAGAGCTTGAAATAAATTTTAAGGGAAAATTATTGAACTTAAACTTCTTATTCTTAAATTCATGAAGTTTATAACTCAGGAGGACAATCTTGGAACAAAAAGTTTGGAACCAAAATTCTCAAGTATCTTACATCACAAAATAAAGTGCTTTTGTTGGTGTCATGAGTCAGGATGAAAGGCTGGCTTTTAGTTTGAATTTTGCAGTGTTTCCAATACGGGAAATTTCCAGGCATCACAGTAAGACCTAATCTGACTTGGATGCAATTGTATCCAAATGTGGCATTTCTGTTTTAGGAATGAGATTAGATGTGTCACATCCGTGGATGCCATCACTGTCCAAGTGATGAACTAAGAAGGATAGCATTTGCATAATTCATTATCTATTTAATTTATTAACCCATTGTTTTATTTCTGCACTTACCTGTAACTTGAATATGTATAGATACAAACCCAATTCAATTTTTTTTGGATGTTTTTTAAGGCCTAGACAACAGATAACTGTCAATCAATAGATGTAAAGTCAAAAACTGCAAAACAAGGCTTTTACCTTTGATCATAACAGTAATAGTTTCTAGAAATTGGAAAGCATTGGAAATAATTGAGAAAGCCAGTATCCTTACGGTGGATGGAGAAAATCTTATTTTCTTAGTAGAGTTTAGAAGGGTCAATGGTATGATTTCAAACCAGTTCACATGGTGGTATAAACTGGCGTAATCCTTCAGGAAAGCAACATGGCAGTACATTCAAGAGCTCTACAACTATTCTTAATCTTGAGCCAATACTTTTATTGTTGATAAATACATTCTAAGAAATAATGCTAATTAAATATATAAAGAGCTTTATATAAAAATTAGAAAGAAAGCTTTCAGTGTAATATTTTGTAGTCCCCATAACATAATTGGGAAAGTGTAAGTAAAAGCATGGATCTGTTCACAGCTATGGAAGGTTAAAATTAAAGTTCATTACCAGGACAACACACAGAAGTTCAGGTACCTTCTCCTCAGTCTATATCCAGAGTATTTTGTGGAGTGAAACATTAAGAAAAATATAAAATTTATTTATCGCTAGTGTTTCTATGTGATAATGTGGTCAGCACTGTTTTGATGACCCCAAACTAAGATCTTTACATTAAGGAACAAAGCATGAACTTATTTAGCAAGATAGAAAAGTAGAATGAGCTATGAAAAAATAATTTCAGTATAGAGTCTCTAAGGGTTATTTGAATCAGAAATTCTCTAGAATACTGATTTTGTCCCAAGGGGCATTTGTCAACTTCAGGAGACGTTTTTTTGATTGTCTTGACTGGGGGTGGGGGGGGTGAGGGGTGTGCTACTGACATCTAGTGGTGGAAAGGTCAGAGATGCTGCTAAACATTCTATGCTGGTACAGGACTGTCATCCACAACAAAGAATCGTTGCCCTGAATGGTCAGTAATGCTGAGGTAGAGAAACCAGCTCTAAAGAAAGTCATTGATATGCTTACACTATCACAAGTATTAATTTACAAGGATAAGAAGTCTCAGATAGATTTTGACTACGCTATTACTATAATCATGAGATGAAATTACAAGTGTACTATATTTGAACTGCAGAAGGAAGGAAGTCTAGTATATGGATAATCAGGTACCAGAGACACATTCTATTCTCTACAAAGACTTCCTCTAATTCCACACCCACCACTAAATTATTCAAAATATAAAATTAGGACAAGTGTACAGTAGTATAAATGAGTTAACATCCATTCACAAAGAGGTCTACATAAAAATATGTTGTCATAAGAGGTATTACCCTCTCAGCTTTTTTTTAATTTTTATTTTTTGAGATAGGGTCTCCCTCTGTCACCCAGGGTAGAGTGCAGTGGTGTGATCGTAGCTCACTGTAACCTTGAGTTCCTATGTTCAGGGGATCCTCCTGCCTCAGCTTTCTGAGTATGCAGGACTGCAGGTGTGGACCACCACACCTGGCTGATAAAAAAAAAAAAAAATCTTTTTAGGAGACAGGGGTCTCGCTATGTTGCCCAGGCTAGTCTCGAACTCCTGGCCTCAAGTGATCCTGTCACCTCATTGTCTGGAGTAGCTGAGATTATGGTGGTGAACCACCATGCCTGGTACTCCCTCAGCTTTATTAAGGTATGATTGACAACTAAAAATGGTGTACAATGTGATGCTTTGAAATATGTATGCATTGTGAAATGATTAAATCAAACTAATTAATATATCCGTCACCTCACATGCTTATCATTTTCTTGTGGTAAGAACATTTAAGATCTAATCTCTCAGCAATTTTCAAGTATACAATGCATTATTATTATAAGTACCATGCTATACAATAGATCTTCAGAACTTATTCATCCTGCCTAACGGAAACTTTGTACTTTTTGCTGTTTGCTCTGAGAATCCTTGCTAACGGCGTTTGCCCAGCATAACTCTGATAGGAACTACCTCGCTTTTAATTTGTCAGGAACTATCTCACTTTTGTTGTTCTTTTCCCATTGCTCTAGTGTATCAACTTTGGAAACAAAAGACATCATTTTATTTATAGCATTCTGCTTTTCGTAGTGGTATTTCCATTTACAAGATATAGTAATTTTCAATCGCTGAAAATTTCAAATCCTAGAAAACGTAGAATTCCTACATTTGATGTTAACATGGTTCTGGAAAAGTTGTTGGCTAAATGAAGGAAGATTCATTTAATGAATCTGATTTTTTTCCAAAATAGACGTTCAGATGATTCTGATGTTCATTCTGTTGAGAAATAACTCCAAGAACTGTTTTTATATTTTATTTTCACATTGAAAATCAGATTTACTTCAGCCTCAAAGAGCGTGTTTATGTAAAATTAAATGAGCGCCGGCAGCGAGCTGCACTTTTTTTCTAAATGGTAAAACCAACACGTCTCCAGTTCTCCTCCATAAAAGGTCTTTTTAATACCTTATATCATTATATTTGATACATACAAAAATAATACGTGATGATATACATATCAGTTATAAATATGTATATGAAGATATAAGTAGATATTAGTAATGATGCATTAAATGAATATCCATAGCCTGCCACCCAACTTATGACTTAGACATTACCAACACTGTAGGTTTCCATCTCCCCAAGAGGTAACCACCGTCTTGAACTTTAGCTTTATTATTCCCATGCCTTATAAAAATAGTGGTATCATCTATATATATCACTAAATTGCATGCTGTTTAGTTTTGCTTTTCTTTTCCCATGTAAAAATGGTATTAGAATGGAGGTAGTCTTTTGTAATTTGCTTTTCTTACTCAATATTTTCCATTTTATCACATGTAATTCATTCATGTTACTGCTGCATAACATTCCTTTGACTACTTACTCCAAAATTTGGTTATGTATTCCTGTTTATTATGCATATTATGTACACATTTGGGTCTATTAGAGGCTAAATTGTGTTCCCCAAAAATGTGTATGTTGCAGCTGTAACCCTCCCAGACCATAGAATGTGACTGTATTGGAGATGGGACCTTCGAAAAGTTAAGGCAGAATAAGGCATTAGGCTGGGCCCTAATCTAATCTGACTGGTAGCCTTGTAAGAAGAGGACATTGAGATTCACGGAGACACCAGGATTCGCACGTAGAGGAAAAACCCTGTGAGAACACAGCGAGAAGGCAGCCATCTACAAGCCAAGGAGAGAGGCCCCAAGCAAAGGCTCCTGCCGCCATCTTGATCCAGGACTTGTACCCTCCCAACCAGTGAGAAACTCCATTTTTGTTGTTTAAGCCACTCAGCCTGTGGCATTTTGTTATGGCAGCTCCAGTAAGTGAATAGAGGGTTGTATCTAGTTTTTAATGTTATGAACAATGCTGCTAAAACATTTTAGTTTCTATCCACATATACCTAAGATTTTCTTTTCTATATGCGAGAGTGGTGCTGCTGGGTTGTTGAGTATACGTACTTTTCTCTAGCAAGATAACGCCAACAAGTTTTTCCACAGCAGTATAAAATTTTAACAGTATTCTATCTTGCCAATACTTAATATTGTCACATTGAATTGTTGCTGTTCTTGCTTTTTCTAAATTGAATTTTCTTTTTCTTCCTTCTTACCTTGTCCATGGATTCATAAGTTCTCTACTGTATTTCTTTTATGTTAGTGGTTACCTTTAGTATTTTACCATACGTCTTTTAAACTTTTCTTTTTCTTTTTTTTTTTTTTTTTTGAGACGGAGTTTCGCTGTGTCACCCAGGCTGGAGTGCAGTGGTATGATCTCGGCTCACTGCAAGCTCCGCCTCCTGGGTTCACGCCATTCTCCTGCCTCAGCCTCCAGAGTAACTGGGACTACAGGCGTCCACCACCACACCCATGCTGTTTTTTTTTTTGTTTTTTTTTTTGTATTTTTAGTAGAGACCGGATTTCATCATGTTAGCCAGGATGGTCTTGATCTCCTGACCTCGTGATCCACCCACCTTGGCCTCCCAAAGTACTGGGATTACAGGTGTGAACCACTGCACCCAGCCACATTTTTTTTTAAATGTTTGTGGGTACATAGTAGGTATATGTATTTATGGGACACATGAGATGTTTTGATACAGGCATGAAATGCGAAATAAGCACATCATGGAGAATGGAGTGTCCATACCCTCAAGCATTTATCCTTTGAGTTATAAACAATCCAATTATACTCGTTCTTTTTTAAATGTACAATTATTATTGACTATAGTCATCCTGTTATGTTATCAAATAGTAGGTCTTATTCATTCTATTTTTTTGTGCTCATTAACCATCCCCCCATTACCCTTCCCAGCCTCTGGCAACTATCCTTCTACTCTTTACGTCCATGAGTTCAATTGTTTTGGCTTTTAGATCCCACAAATAAGTGAGAACAGTGATGTTGGTCTTTCTGTGCGTGGCTTATTTCACTCAACATAATGATCTCTAGTTTTACGGTACATCTTCTAATCTAAAGTTAATCAGCATCTTTCCCAGGATCATATAAGAGGTTTAACAAACATTGTTGTGATCACCCTTTCCCAACTTACATGGTACTGTTGTCTAGTGTTTTGTTTTAATTATATTGTTTTAACTATATTGCTCAGGCTAGATTCTGACTCCTGGACTTAAGGGATCCTCCTGCCTCAGCCTCCCAAGTAGCTGGGCTCATAGGTATGCATCACTGCACCCAGCTGTTTTTCTTTTTTTTTTTTTTTTAATTTAAATACAGATCTTTCTCTGTTGACCAGGCTGGAGTGCAGTGGTGTGATCACAGCTTACTACAACCTTGCTTGAACTCTTGGACTCAAGTGATCCTCCTGCCTCATCCTCCCAAGTAGCTGAGACTACAGGTGTGCACCACCACAATGGGCTAATTTTTCTATTTTTCATAGAAACTGGGTTTTGCCATGTTGCCCAGACTGGTCTCAAACACCTGGGCCCAAGTGATCCAGTGCCTTGGCCTGCCAAAGTGCTGGGATTACAGACATGAACCATCACGCCTGGCCTGTTTTCATTTTTTTCTTAACTTATGAAACTAGATGCTATTATTCTATACAGGTAATATGTGCTTTAGATATACACATGTTTATCAGTTTATTTCTTTGTTCATTCATTCCTTCTTATAGTTCACACTTTGCTCCCTCCGCAGGTTTTTGTTTGTAATTTTCTTTCATTTCTGAACATCTTTTAGAAGTACCGTTAGTGAAGGTTCACTGGAGATAAATTCTGTTTTTGCTTATTTGAAAATGCTTTCTTTCAGTTTCATTCTTGAATTATAGTTTTTCGGAGTTCATAATTCGAGGGCCATAGTGGTTTGCTGTCTGCATTTTTTATATATTATTTGACAGTTCAGTTCTCTTGCTTCCATTTGTTGCTGTTAAGAAGACTGTTGACAGTCCATTGATCATTCTGTGTATGTATAGGTGATCTCTTTTCTCACTGGTCCTTTTTTTTTTTTCTTTTTTTTTTGGTATGGAGTATCGCTCTGTCGCCCAGGCTGGAGTGCAGTGGCATGCTCTTGGCTCACTGCAACCTCCACCCTCCTTAGGTTCAAGTGATTCTCCTGTCTCAGCCTCCCAAGTAGCTGAGATTACAGGCACATACTACCACACCTGGCTAATTTTTTATATTTTTGATGGAGACGGATGGGGTTTCACCATGTTGGCCGGGGTAGTCTCGAACTCCTGACCTCAAGTGATCCCCCAGCTCAGCCTCCCAAAGTGCTGGGATTACAGGCCTGAGCCACTCTGCCCGGCTTTCCTGGGTGCTTTAATAGGATGACCTGGTATGTAAGCTTGCCTAAGACAGCTGTTTTAAGTTTGTTTTCTTAGAATATTCATCAAGAATGCCCTCATTGACTCCAAAAAAAAAAAGTTCTAGTTTGGAGAATAAATAATATGGTTACCTTAGCATTTAAGATCTTCTTTCATCCTTCCTTTTCAGTTTCACCAAACTGTATCTGGAGTTAGATTTATTTTAATTCATGACACTTGATACATGGCATATTCTTTATTTCCCTTTTTCTGCTTGCAGCAGCTTTTAATCTATCCTCATATGTGCTAATTCTCTTTTTAGCTACATCTAAATTGCCATTTTGCCCATCCATTGAGCCTTTAAAGCCAAGTGATTACATCTTCAAGATCAATTCATTTAAAATAAATTATTGGTTCATTTATGATACATTTTATTGCTTGTGCAATGTTCAGTTTTGTCTTTTATGCAGTCTTTTTGCTTCTTCATACAGATTTATTTTGTATTTTATATCTGATAATTCCAATATTAAATTTAGTTCTTTGGGTTATATATTATTTTTTCCTGGACTTTTAATCATGCTGGCCTATTTCCTCGTATGTTTGAAGACCTTGCACCATGAACTTATATTTTGTTGACTTTAATCAGTTGGAATCCTGAGGTCTTAAATCATGGAAGCTTTCCTCAGAAAGAATTTGTTTTACTTTCTGATGTGTGCCAGTGGGAGCTGCTAGTCTGGGACCACTTTAGTCTGCTTCAAAAGACCCAGCTTAATGTGAGAGTCTCAGGTTTAGCTCTCAGACTTTGTGTTGAGACCAGGAATGTGGATGTTTCTATTCTGTCTTTCAGTTGTGTTAGTTTCTGCTCCATGTACTTTGAAGTTCTGTTGTACGGTGCATGCATGTTTAGGATTGTTACGTCTTCTTGGCAAACTGATCCTTTAGCATTACATAATACCCCTCTGAATCCCTGGTAATAGTCCTTGTTCCGAAGCCTACTTTGTCTGATGTTAATATGGTCACTCCAACAGTTTTTTAGTTCGAGTTTGCATCTTATATCTTTTTCTACCTTTGTATTTTTAACCAATGTCTTTAAAGTCAGTTTCCTGTAGACAGCATAAAATTGGTTCTTGCTTTTTAAAAATTATTCTAATCTAACAATCTGTCTTGTAATTGAAGCTGATAGAGTTAATTTTTTCTGTGAAATTTACGTAGGAGAGGGCTAAAATTTTTTGGTAGTATTGAAATAATCACTTATTAATAATGAGATACATAAACATTACTTAGTTAATCCACAGTATCAAAGTTCTAAGTGTTATCTAGCACATGATAGGTACTCAAAAAGCGTGTGTCACATGAAATGCTGAAAATGTTTAGGGTTACCTAGATTTAGCCAAATACATTTATTGAGCGCTTACTGTTTCCTAAACTGTATCAGGTGCCAGCCTAGTTGAAGTAAAGAAAATATAGTACTCTGTTGACTTGCATTATTTTACTCTTTTTTTTTCTATTTTCATTCTGAAATGATGGGTAGAAATGGGAGTGATATAAGCAGTTTCTCAACAGCCCAGAATCTTAGAGGATAATCTGTGACTGGCTTTTTAATTGCCCACAGCAATGTTTGCCCCTGGTTTTGATTGTAATTAGAAGCAGGATGTATTTTAAATAAATATTGATGTTTGATTTGGAAGGTTTACATCAAATTCCCCCATTTCCACCCTCTTTCTCATCTCCCTGCTCCCATTTGACACTGCATTGGGACAGCAGCACCCTCACATTGCTTGGTGTAACCAAAATGGCTGTGGGATTTGGAAAGTTGTTTCTATTTTTCATAGAAACTGGGTTTTGCCATGTTGCCCAGACTGGTCTTAAACTCCTGGGCTCAAGTGATGCAGGAAGCTTGGAAGATTGTTGTTAGAAGGTTGTTGTTAGAATCCTGGCTTAGACATTAATTTGTTCTGGGACTTTAAAGTAGTTTCAGATTCCTCAGCAACAAATTCATAGAAGATGCTAAGTCTTGACCCCTGTCCCATTAAAAAAAATTATAAATCCAAGGATGATGTGGAACACCCTTTTAAAGATAAAAAGAATCCTGGATTATTTATTAGTGACTTCTTAGGAAATTGTTATTATGGAGAAATTTTAAACATCAAAAGTAAAGGGAATGGTATAATAGAACCCATGTTCTCATTATCAAAACATTTTGCCAATCTTTTCACTTATCTCCAGCCCGCCTTTTTTTTTTTCCTTTTGTTTCCCGAAGCATTCTAAAGAAATAGCCACCAGATAACAGGTACCAGGTCATTATACCTACAAATACTTCAGTATATAAGTAAATCTTTTAAAATTACATCTACTAACTTTTTCTTTGTCCTACTTCCTCCTTATTAAATTAGGAAACTAAGAAGGTTAGTAACTTGCCCAAGGCCATATAATTAAGTGGAAGAACTGGATCGAGAACGTTAGTGTTCCTAATACTTAATCCTGTATTCTTTCCACGTAACATGTTGGCTCTGAAGAATACCTATTTACTAACTGTCTTAGACTGTTCAGGCTGCCATAAGAACATCCGTAAACTGGGTGGCTTACAAACAACACAAACTTATTTCTCACAATTCTGGGTACTGTGAATTCCAAGATGGAAGTGTCAGCAGATTTGGTGTCTGGTGAGGGCCTGCTTTTTGGTTCATAGATGGTACCTTCTAGAGGTGTCCTCGCATGGGGAAAGGGGCAAACAAACTCCCTTGACCTCTTTTATAAAGGCACTAATTTTATTCATTCATGAGGGCCCTGCCCTCATGACCTAATCACCTTCCCTTTGGGTGCCACATCTCTTAATGCCATCACAATGGGGATCATGTTTCAATACAGGATTTTTTGGGGAAATACAAATGTTCAAATCATAACACTAGCTAAAAAGAAAATTGCAATTAGATTCTCCACCAGTATTGTATATCAGGATCATCTTAGAGGATATGAGAAATGCAGGTTCCTGAGCCCCATCCCCAAAGGACCTAATTTCTTAGGGCCGAGCTGAAGCCAGCAGTGTGTTAGAGCCAATTTATATCAGTTCCTGAGAGCCAACTATTAAATTTCAAAGAATTTTATGAGCTCATTACTAAAAATCATTACAAATTAAATTGTAGAAGCTCACAATTACATAAATTACATTAAAAACGAAGATAATAAGTATTCAGAACTCATCCCTTCCTATTGACTTTACTACCCTTTGCTATTATCCATGCTCTTGAGGTTATGTCTATTACATCCATGTGGTGGAGATACTGTATACTGGTGTGCTACTGTGCATCTCTTCCCAACCTCACATGCACTGGGAGCTTGAAATTGGCCATGTGGGAATATTTACACCATGGGAATTGTCAAATACAACCAGGCTTGATTTATTGCTTTGTTGATTATGTAGACAATGATGAAATAAATGTTAATAATGTAGATTAAACTTAAAGTGTGTCATGCCTGTGGTCATTACATGATGAATAATGTAAAATTAAGGAAATATTCTCCTAATCTTCAAAAACTATCTTCTGGTTCAGCAAAGAAGTCTCTCACATCATTAATAAATCATGTGAGATTAAGAAATGATGTTTCATTTTTACTCATTAATGTAAACAAAATTATTATTATTATTTAAGAGATGAGGTCTTGCTCTGTCATCCAGACTGGAGTGCAGCAGCATGAACTTAGTAACCTCAAGCTCCTAGACTGTAGCTATCCTGCTGCCTCAGCCTCCTGAATAGCTAGGACTACAGGTGTATTCCATGGTGCCTGGTGAAATTTAAAAAAAACATTCTTTTTAGAGACAGGGGCTTGCTATGTTGCCTAGGCTGATCTTGAACTCCTGGCCTCAAGAAATCCTTTCACTTGAGTGAACAAAACTGTTACCCAGCATTCAGTTGGAACTATACATGTTCATCTGTTGCAACCACAGAATGACTACAGATACAAGAGTTTAGCAAAAGCCAACAAAGCATTTCGTAAGATTTATGAAATTTACAATGAAGAATATTGGATGTATTATTACTTGTAAATTAGATGCTACATATTCTTTTATCAGTAATATTTTCTAGCATACCTCTATATAAAACCCTGGAAACTGCGTTTCAAATTAACATCTCAGATACTCTCATGAGTACTAAATTTGGAGAACCACTGTTTGAGTCATTGAAAGAAAAGATCAGGATCACTTAATTTGGTCTCCAAAGGTTCTTGCTGATTTTTACTGAAAGCAAGATAGAGAACATGTTCTTTCAAATGCAGAGGCCTGTTTTTTTAATTTAAAAATTAATTTTAAAATAGCTGTAGAGAGGTATAATTAACATATACAAAATTGGCACACTTTAGCATATGCAATTTGCTAAGCTTCAACATATGTATACCCCAGTGAAACCATACCACAATCAAGACTGTGAACATATCCATCTTCTCAAAAAGTTTTCCAGTAATTTCCCTTGGTAATTATTTCCTTCCACTCCTTCTCACGTACCCCATACCCAGGTAACCACTAATCTCCTTTCTGTCACTATGTTACTTTGCTTTTTTTAGAATTTTGTATAAATGAAATCATACAATATGTGAGTTTTTTGATGTTTCTTTTTCTCAGCATTATGATTTTGTGACTCATCCGTGTTGCTGAGCATCTGAGTAGTTCGTTCCATTTTTTTGATTGAGTAGTATCCCATTTTATGAATATGCCACAGTTTTTTTACCTGCTAAGGATATTTGGGTTGTGTAGTTTTTGCCTATTACAAATAATATTGCTCATGATGCAGGGCAGGCAAATCCCAATACTGGGGCTTAGCCCGGAAGGGTTCTTGGCTTCACACAGGAAAGTGTTCAAGAGTGGGCAAGGCAGTGGTGCTAGACAACAACTTTTATTGAAATGGCAGTGTACGGCAGTCGCAAATGTACAGCTCCTTGTGGAACAGGGATACCCCCTAGGCAATGTGACCAGAGTAGCAGCCCAGAGGCAGGTCTGCATTCACATTTATATCTACTTTTAATGACATGCAAATTGAAGGATGGATTATGCAGCAATTTTTAGAAAATGGGTTGTAACTTCTGGGCCATTGGATTGTTGCCATGGAAGGGGGTGGTAACTTCCGGGTGTTGCCATGACGATGGTAAACTGACATAACACACTAGTGGCTGTGTCTAATGGAAAGCTGCTTCTGCCTCATTCTGTGTTTTAGCTAGTCCTCAACTCAGTCCAGTGTCCAAGCCCTATTTCTGTAGTCAAGTCCCCCTCCTGAGTCAAGCCCTTCCTCTTACCTCACAATGAACATTTGTGTTTAAATTTTTGTATTGAAACGTGTTTCCCTTTCTCTTAGGTAAATACCTGGGAGTAGAATGGCTGGATCATATGGTTGATATGTGTTTAACTTTTTTTTCTTTTTCTTTTTTGAGACAGAGTCTCACTGTTGCCCAGGCTGGAGTCGAGTGGTGCGAGCTTGGCTCACTGCAACGTCTGTCTCCCCCAGATTCAAGGGATTCTTCCTGCCTCAGCTTCCCGAGTAGCTGGTATTATAGGCACCCACCACCACGCCCGGCTAATTTTTGTATTTTTAGTAGAGATAGAGTTTCACCATTTTGGCCAGACTGGTCTCAAACTCTTGACCTCAGATAATCCACCCGCCCTGACCTCCCAAAGTGCTGGGATTACAGGCATGAGCCACCGCTCCCGGCTGATACGTGTTTAACTTCTTAAGAAGCTGCCAATCTGTTTTCCAAAATGGCAGAAATCAATTATTTTCTTCCCTGTCTCTCTCCCTCCTTTCCTTTCTTAACCCCCAACCCCTGCAACTTATTTCTTTCTTTCTTTTTTGGTGGTAAGAAAGTATGAGTAATTAAGACTTTCATGTGAGCACTCCAAGCAAGTTAGTAATGTAACATAATTTATATCATTTAAATAATTACTTCACATTTATTTAGTAGGAGTGGGAAAATAATTTCTGGTAATGAACATTACATAGAGTTAGAGTCACTTAATTTACTTCATTGGCTCATGATGTTTAAAGTTGTTTTCCATTTTTTTCAGCAGTTCTAGTTTGCACTTCCATTTTCTTTTGTGAGTTTCTGAACCAGACAACCCTTGGGAGGTATATGAAAGGGTTTAACATTTTGGATAATAAAAAAATCACTCATTTCTCTTAAGTATTATGCCATGCGTTATTTGGTTTTAGAATTTCAGTTAAAGACGACAAATTACTATTTAGCATGTATACATTGCCAAAATACTCAAGAGTGTCTGTGTGTGTGCGTGCATGTGTGTGTGTGGTGGGGTGGTGTTTGTCTTCCAACTCCAAAATGGATATTTCAAGAGTATTGAGACAATTACATTTTACTCAGGATAGCTGAGGCTGTATTTCCAGTTTACTTTAGTGTTATGTGAGTTCCCCCTTATAGTTTCCTCCTATAGATTGTTGCTCTAAGAAGCTGCCTGGCAGACCTCTGCCTCTATCTGGCTCTGAATGTTCCCTTTGAAGAAAGAGAACCTAAAAGCTAAGACTAGGTATGCTGTTATTATACAAGTAGGCTTTTTCAAAACCCCTAATCTAAACTAGCATAGCTTCAGTTCATCGCCAGTTAATTGTAACCAGAAATTCAGAGCTGCACCAAGGCATCTGCAAGGACATGCCCACAGGGAACCCTGACCAGAAAACATTTTTCTTTGTAAGTGTGACAGCTTCTGACTTACTTAAAGATAAGGCATTATTTCCCACATTTTCTTGGAATGAGTTGGTTGGTGGCAGAACCCGGAAGAGACGATGACCTAGCCAATGCTGATGCTTACGCGAGCTTCAGGTGACCCTCCCAGGAGGAGTTGGTTCAGGCAACCTCTTCCATCCTTGGGGAAAGAGGCAACAGGTGCAAATCCTCCCAGAAGTTACTGGAGCAATGTCCAATTATTTGATGACTCTGCATTGTGGTATTATTAAAATTTATTTTGTTTTTTTTTTTTAATCTGTAATCACCATATTACTCTGAAAAATGTAGCTTTTCATACAGCAGTAAGAGTTTATTATCCACCCCCAACACCCAGCCTTTTCCTGGGTGTTATTTTCCAGTGCATTGCAGAAGTTATGTAAAAGTCTTCAAAAAGCCCTTTATCAGCAAGGGAACAGTCTATCTTTCTCTGACCAATCAGGATAAAAGCCGCATCTGAAGGGAAGCACTGTTTATAGGTTCTGGGACTGGTTGTCTTCCAAGATGCTAGTAAAAAAGAAAAAAAAAAGGAAGGAGAAGTATCTGTTCTATGAAAAGGAAAAGAAACAAACAAAAAAGCTTCTTTATTTTAGTTCTATGAACACTGTTGGTATGACTCTAGTTATTGCCTTAATAAAATGAGAGTACACAGATGGCTCTAATTATCATCCCAATGAGAGTGCAAAACGTGGTATGATATGACTAAAGAAGGAAGCAAATGACTGAAGCAGTAGATGCATTCATTGCCATCTTGTCGGAGTTTCCATTGTGATACTTCCTCACTCTTCCGACCACACAGAGCACAACAAAGGAGCACTGGACTGGGAGTCTGGTAGGCAAATTCCAATTCTGAATTTACCTTGTTCTTAGAGGAAGTAGTAGAGAGCAGTGGTTTCCTCCTATTTTCCTCCTATTATTCTTTCCTACAAAGAACCTATTTTTATTGTTTCTGCCCTGTAAATAGGATGTTTTGAAAAATATTATTAGTTACCTCTTTTGTCTCAGACTGTAAGGTATAGGAACCCTAGAGTTGCGTCCATGAGAGAGAAGATTGGCCTGAGTTTGAATCCTGACATCATGGCTTACTAGCTGTATGACCTTGGGAATGTTCTATAACCTCCTTAAGCCTCAGTTTCTCTATAGGGTTGTAGCAAGTATATGAGTATATTGATGGCTTAGAGCAGCGGTTCCCAACCTTTTTGGCACCAGGGACTGGTTTCGTGGAAGACAATATTTTCACGGGACAGGGGTAGGGAATGAAACCTTTCTCCTTCAGATTATTAGACATTAGTTAGATTCTCATAAACAGTGCTCAACCTAGATCCCATGCGTATGCAATTCACGATAGGGTTCATGCTCCTGTGAGAATCTAATGCCACCGCCGATCTGACAGGAGGCGGAGTTCAGGCGGTCATGCTCACTTACCTGCTGCGCGGCCCAGTTCCTAACAGGCCACGGACTGGTACTGGTTTGCAGCCTGGGGCTTGGGGACCCCTGGCTTAGAACAGTGCCTGGAACGTGGTGAAAGTCAAGCTACAATAGTAATATGATGATGATGATGATGATGACGATGATGATAATGATTATTACTGCTATTATTATTTGAACTAACTGGGAAGAAGGGTTGGCCCTTCTTAGAGTTGACTAGTAGTCCCACCTACATGCCTAAAAGAATATAGAACGCTGTGGTTTGAGTGATGTTGCCGTATTGTTTAAGGATGAGTGGGAGTGAGCAACAGGAGTTTGGGTGCGGAGGTACTATTTTTCAGGTTGCTGAGGTCTATACTAATTTTTTAGTATTAGTTATTATTTAGTTATTTTTAGTATCTCTGACCTCTCTCAAGGTCAGAGAAGGGTTAGGGAGCAAAGTTAGAGTATTGGAGGTGGAGGAAAGTGACATGGAAAAAAAAAGCAAGAAGGGGTCAAGGTATAGGTCAGATACTCTGGACTTCAAAGCAGAGTTTGTTACCGGAGCGGGACTCACATCTTCAGAAAACCATGTCCAACCATTAAAACTCCCTGTAAAACAAAGGTATTATTGCAAGAGGGAGCAACTGGTGGCAAGCAGACACTCTAGGCAGGTCCAGACAGGGTGAGCCCATCATGCTCCGTGAATGGGCTGTGGTTCCTAACAGAGGGCGCCATATTTGCTTAGGACGGACTCAGGTCTCCATCCTGGCTGACTGCAGGTTAAAAGTCTTGAGAGTCTATAACTGCAGGACTAGGAAAAGTAGGGCCCATGATTTTTTTCCCATTTTTATTACATTATTTTTCTATTCCATCTCTGATCCATCCATATTGTAACCAAATATTTACCGCCATTGAAGTACAATAAGTTTACCTGATATCTGAGGGTTGCGATGCTAAAAGACAATCAGAATAGGTAAATATACAGATACCTATGCACTGTTCACTGCCTCTGGCTGCTTAATTCTGGGTTGGTTTCTAGGCCAAAAAACTGATGGTATGCTGGACACTTTGTGCACAGTGACTGGGTCCCCATTCACATTCCAGAGTGTCCTGTGATGTCAACCGTGAATCAGCATAGGCTGATTATAAAATGTCAGTGTAAGCACATAGATTTTATATGATTCTAGTAAAAAAAAAGGAGAGAGAGAGAAACTTTAATATTTACTTAGCGTTTTCAGCAGCATTGTGAGTAAATACACCTCTTCTGTTGGGTTTTTGAAATGCTGACGAGGGCTCATATAAGTAAAGATACTTCTTGACAAACTCAATGGATACTATAGAATTTTTAAATAATAATTATTATTATTTTTGAAGTGGAGTCTTGCTCTGTTGCCAGGTTGGAGTGCAGTGACGTGATCTCAGCTCAGTGCAATCTTTGCCTCCAGGGTTCAAGCGACTCCCCTGCCTCAGCCTCCTGAATAGCTGGGACTACAGGCACATGGCACCACGTCTGGCTAATTTTTTTGTATTTTAGTAGAGATGGGGTTTCATCATATTGGCCAGGATGGTCTCAATCTCCTGACCTCGTGATCCACCCGCCTTGGCCTCCCAAAGTGCTGGGATTACAGACGTGAGCCACCGCGCCCGGCCTCAGAATTGTATACATGGAACCATTACCTACCTCCGGAAACTCTCTGACCACTGAGACATCTCCCTTACTGGTTCTGGCTTTCCCATCATTCCTTCCCAGCGTCCTTCACAGAATCTTCTAATGTAGGGGTATCCAATCCCCAGGCCATGGATGAGTATTGGTCTGTGACCTGTTAGGAACTGGACTGCACAGCAGGAAGTGAGTGGCGGGCCAGTGAGCAATGCTTCATCTGTATTTACAGCCATTCCCCACTGCTCACATTACCACCTGAGCTCTGCCTCCTGTCAGATCAACAGCAGCATTAGATTCTCATAGGATCTCGAACCCTGTTGTGATGTGCATGTGAGGGATCTATGCTTTGTGCTCCTTATGAGAATCTAATGCCTGATGATCTGTCACTGTCTCTCATCACCCTCAAATGGGACCATCTAGTCACGGGAAGACAAGCTCAGGGCTCCCACTGATTCTACATTATGGTGAGTTGTATGATTATTTCATTACATGTTACAATGTAATAATAGTAGAAATAAAGTGCACAATAAATGTAAAGTGCTTACATCATCTCAAAACTACCCCTGCCCCTGTGGTCCATGGAAAACTTGTCTTCCATGAAACCTGTCCCTGGTGCCAAAAAAGTTGGGGACCACTGCTTGAACGCTCCCTGGATTGTGCTCTCGGCCACCACCTTTCACTGGATCATCTCTCTCTAGTTGGTCTTTTCATTCTAATTGTTTAAACAATTATATTTTTGTACATGGAGGACCTCCATTCTTTCTAGATCTCTAGCTCTAGCCTACCCTGAGTTCTAGATCTCTATTTCCAGTTGATAACTGGGTCTTTCCTCTGAGATATCCCACAGATTCCATCAAGGCTCAGCCACTTTCACCATTGGTTTTCCCTGTTGCCTTTAACCAATCGTAATTTATTTCCCTAGCCCTACTCAGAGCTGGGGAAGTGTTGATTCTCCCTTTTAGAGCCTCATGGAGACGGGCTCTGAGCAAAATTAGGGCTCTGCCAGCAAGAAAGAAAGAATGATGATTAAGCAACTAACACTGTCTGCTCACATCCACATATTTGTACCCTACTAAAATTCATATAATAAAATTTTTCTGGCATAATAATATTTTTCTGGCATTCAAAGTCCCCCATATCAAGACTCAGAACACTTTTAGAATCTTGCCTTTCTTTTTAAATGTCCCCCATGTTCTGGTTATTTTGGATCCTGTCCTTTTGATCAGGACATGCCTAGCACTTCCCCATCTCTGCTTCAGTTACTTCTTGGGGACCACCTCCTATTTTCTCTGCCCATCCAAATCCTACTCACCTTTCAAGATCTCTCTCCAAAGCCACTTCTGGCAGGGTGCCGTGGCTCATGCCTATAATCCCAGCACTTTGGGAGGTCGAGGCTAGCGAATCACTTGAGGTCAGGAGTTCGAGACCAGCCTGGCCAACATGGCGAAACTCCATCTCTACTAAAAATACAAAAAGTAGCGGGACGTGGTAGTGGGTACCTGTAATCTTAGTTATTTGGGAGGCTGAGCCTGGGGAATCACTTTAACCCTGGAGGCAGAGGTTGCAGTGAGCCGAGACTGCGCCACTGTACTCCATGCTGGGTGACAGAATGAGACTCTGTCTCAGAAAAAAAGCACCACTTCTAACATGAAGCCATCTATGGACAATTCAGGGATCTTTTTTCTACTTTTAATCCCTATATTTTCAGTCTTTTCTACTAGATTTGAGGTTTCTTGATAAAGACTATGCTTAGTCATTTGTGTGGTTCCCACTGTCCTGGGCACACAGTAACTGCCTAATTTACTGTTGGATGAATTTGACTAGAATATTTTCTGGTTGTGTTTACAGAAAAACCAAACACGTCTCATATAGCGAGGGAGGCATTACTGGCGTCATCTGGTTTGAAGGCCAAATTCCTCCCCAGTGGGACAGGTTTGTGGCTATATACAGTGAATCCCCTCTGTGCAACAGGAAAGGAAATACTCTTGTTTCTGAAATTGGCAAAGCTTGTTTCCCGCATCATCACCTTTGCCTATGTCTTTTTCTTTTCTTGGTGGATAACCCACTTGTTGCTTTTCTTTAGACATTTCTTATTTTTGGACCTATTGATTCTGACTGTACTCGCCCTTCCCCTCCTCAGGCTATTTTCCCTGTTCAGTGTTAATATTCTATACAGTAGCTCTTCTAATATCCTTGAGTGTACCTTTATGCATCTTATTTCTACTGTTGGTACTAAAGATTCTTATAATAATGTGTGTTGTTGAAACATATTCTCTTATTAATGGAGCCTTTATCATAGTGTGTGATTATCATAGTGAAAGGGCACAGAGTAAGGTATGAAAGTGGGACGGGATTTTGTAGATATTGACTTAAATGATAAATACCTACTTTTTAAAAAGACGCTAACAATTCTTGGAGAGAAACAACAGTAATAATTTAAATAACCTACCCATCAGAATTCAAAAATTAAAGGTGGAGTAAAGGTTAGAAGACCTTACTCAAAAATACTGAGTTTTGAGTTATCAAAGGGAAACTATTTGAAAACCAGTTTTCCAATTCATAAATAAAGGCCTGGGTGAGCTAGATATGCACATTGGTGAATTAGTGTAATTACTGTAGAGATAAAAGACACCTTTTTCAGCAGATCTGTGTTTAGATATCTGGATTTTATGTCAGGCAGATGTAGACCAGATCTAGATTAATCTCTGCTGCCCCACTCATTTTGTTTTCTGTACTAGTTCCCTCTGTAACTCTTTTGTTCTCATCTATAGATTGGAGAAGTGACGATGCGGAGTGGACAGAAGTAGAATGGAAAAGTCAACCTGTGAAGCACCTGATGTATCAAATGACTTTTTTTTTTTTTTTTCTGGGATGGAATCTTGCTCTGTTGCCCAGGCTGGAATGATCTTGGTTCACTGCAACCTCTGCCTCCCGGGTTCAAGTGATTCTCCTGCCTCAGCCTCCCGACTAGCTGGGATTACAGGCACATGCCACCACGCCCGGCTAATTTTTGCATTTTTGGTATAGAGACGGGGTTTCAACACGTTGGCCAGGCTGTTCTCGAACTCCTGACCTCAGGTGATCCACCTGCCTCAGCCTCCCAAAGTGCTGAGATTACAGGCATGAGCCACTGCGCCTGGCCTGTACTAGATGACTTCTATATGAGATCTCAGTTATGCAGTTGAAAGTGTTACACCAGAGAGCTGTGCCTGTTGTGCCATTTGGAGAAGAAAGCTTGGCAATGGTGCAATGAGAGGGACACATGGCAATGGTGCAATGAGAGGGACACATGTTCCTCCTTTAGTCCTCCTCTTGGACTGGTCTGGAGAGAAACAAAATGAACAACGGAGAGTGTAAATTTGAAAATAGTAGGAAACAACTCGCTTATTTTGATGTGTGTATTTAAAGGCATTAATTCAAAACATCCAGAAGAAGTTAAAAGCATCCCCTTTTCAGTGAGCAAATAGTAAGAAAGCCCCCACTATGTCTGAGTTATGCTTGTGGAATGAGGTCTTGAACATGTGTGACCTTTTTTTTTCCCCCTAGAAAAGCAAAGTTGACCTCTCCAGGTCAAACGTTTCTTTCACTCATTTGAAATAAAAATTCATTTAGAAATATATTTCATATTTTCCATGTTGCTTAAGTAGACTATATGGAATATAATTAGATCCCGCCTTAATGATTTGCCACCCACAATAGTACTGTCTGGCCTGTATTTATGCTTGGGTACAACAAGCCTCTTCCATCTAATGAGCAATCTCTATAACTACACAGCACATTTGCCGTCATCTAAGAAATCAGATAACCCTGATAATTAGAACTGTATTTAAAGTAAGAGTCAACATGACATGAGTATGTCTCTTTGAAAGTAATGTAACTGAGTTTTAATGAATGAGTTTCACAACTGCTCTCTCAGCTACTGAGTGGCTCTGGGTCAAAGTTCTCAAGGACCCTGGTGAGGCTGAGAAGTCTAACCTTGAACTGTGTGAAATATTTCTGTACTTAACACCTATTCAAATATATTTAAAACAAGTTATTAAATATATTAAACATATTGTATGTGTCTTGCATTTTATAAATGTAAAAGTTTGCCACTTTATGTATTGTTTTTGAATATATTTTTATATGGGCTGCCATATAAACATGATGCCACGATGTTTTAAAATAAAAAATAAAAATATATTTTATTCCATTTTTCCCCCAAGGGGATAAAAGCACTCTGACATCATGACTTGACTTATTTCCACAACTTTCTATATATTTCCTTACTGTTATCACATTATCAGCACCATATTAAGGTACACTTATAATGTCCTTGTAAATTAAAATAACATATTTTGATTCTCAAATCTTGTTTATGAAGAATGTTTAAGCACATATCTAAAGCTAAACTCCATGTAGAAAACTTTTCTTTTCTTTTCTTTTTCTCATAACAGAGTCTTGCTCTATTGCCCAGGCTGGAGTGCAGTGGTGTGATCTCAGTTCACTGCAACCTCCCCTTCCAGGATCCAAGCAATTCTCATGCCTCAGCCTCCTGAGTAGCTGGAACTACAAGTGCCTGCCACCATGCTTGGCTAATTTTTGTGTTTTTAAAGTAGAGACAGGATTTCATCATGTTGGCCAGGCTGGTCTCAAACTACTGACCTTAAGTGATCTGCCAGCCTCGGTCTCCCAAAATGGGATTACCGGTGTGAGCTACCTTGCCCTGCCTTTTTTTTTTGTAGTAATTATTATTATTGTTATTTTAAAGAGTCTCTCTCTGTTGCTCAGACTAGAGTACAGTGGTGTGATCTTGGCTCACTTTGGCTTTGGCATCCTGGGCTCAAGTGATCTTCCCTTCTCGGCCTCCCATGTAGCTGGGACTATGGCACGTACCACTATTCCTGGCTAAATTTAAAAAAAATTGTTTTGTAGGGACGAGGGTTTCACTGTGTTGCCTAGGCTGGTCTCAAACTCCTGGCCTCAAGCAATTTTCCAGCCTTAGCCTCCCAAAGTGCTGGGATTACAGGCTCAAGCCACCATGCCTGGCCATAAGTCTTAACAATTGGTTTTTACACGTAGGTTTCGTGTTCAACCTGGTTATTCTTCTCAGTCTTTGGGGTGTAAGGAATCCATCCTTCTATTAGGTTCACTGACTTAATTCTGCTAGGCATTATTAGGGCACTGGGGCTGCAGAGATGAGTTGGCCATTCTTTTCCCTAATACTCTGCTGCCTTTTCTAATGATGAACAGTAAGTACCACCTTGATAATAGTGGCTCCCAAAGGGATAATCCAAAGGCTGTTACATATCTGCTTGCTTTTTTTTTTCCAGAAAAAAAATGTATCTTTTCTCACATTGTTACTTAGTTTCATAGTTTTATCACCTTTTCCGTTCTCTTATCATTTCATATACTAACTGTTGTCAAAATATATGGGGGCACCAAACCCTTAGCTAGAACTGGCTTTATGAATTGATATTTATTGATACATACTGATATGACACATGTTGTTATGTACATTGCTATGCTTTTGTATTATTATCCAAATGGAAAAAAGTTGGAAATGGTAACAAGGTACTGTTATAAGTTATAAGCCCCTAAAAAAAGTAATCAACCCTGAAGTGAGCTCCTTCTTTTTTTTTTATTTGAGACGGAGTCTCATTCTGTCACCCAGGCTGGAGTGTAGTGGCGCCATCCTCGCTCACTGCAACATCCGCCTCTCGGGTTCAAGTGATTCTACTGCCTCAGCCTCCTGAGTAGCTGGGATTACAGGCATGTGCCACCGCACCCGGCTAATTTTTGTATTTTTAGTAGAGACAGGGTTTCATATGTTGGCCAGGCTGGTCTCGAACTCCTGACCTCAGGTGATCCACCTGCCTTGGTCTCCCAAAGTGCTGGGATTACAGGCATGAGCCACCGCGCCTGGCCTCTACCTCTTTCTTTTAGATAACAGCTATAGAACCAATTGCAGCAACAAGGGTGCCTTCTCCACCCTCCCCAAGCCCGTCCACATAGTCTAGAACCTGAGTCCAACCGTGTGCGTCTGTGCTGGGCCATGGCAGCTCCTGCTCAAGTCCTCTGGGCTGTCTTCCAGACCGGATTCCATGCTGAAACTGTATTTTATAATTCTGGAGATATCACGGAGCAGAAGGACGGGAGATGCTTCAGGAGAGGAAAGAAAATCAATGCTTTGACAACACACCAGCCAATATGGGGAGGTGTGGGAATGCTTCGGTGGCAGTGAGAAGGCTCTGAGGAGGTTACTTGGTTACCCACGGAGTGCTTGACAGTGAACATTCTAACCTTTACACAACTCATAACCAACTCCAGCCTCTATGTGCTGCCCTCCGTCTGCAAAGCAGGGATTGTCATGATTTGCCTTAAGAGGGTGCTGTGTGATAACATGGGAAGGAGGCTTGGCCAATGACTTGTACCTATGTATATGTGTACGTATGCTGTGTTAACTATTATCTCTATTATGCAGCATTTTAGGGCATAGCAGAATAGACATATTTTTCATTCATTTGGAAAACACCCACTTCTTCCCGGTTTCCCAAGTCTCAGTTGAATTGCAGTGGGGATATATTAGGTCACGAGGGTGAAGAGTTCACTCAGGAGTGTGGGGTGGGGACAGGTCCACCTGGGGAGTCCGGGTAGGAAGCAAAGCTTGCTTCAGGGATGCTTCCTGCAGGTAAGCAGGAGCATAATGGAAACTGAGCTACTTCAAGACTGTGCCTATAGCCTCCGGACTGCCTACCCTGTGCCCACATAAAGTCTGGTGCGCTGGAATCTCCCAGATGGAGACTTCGAGCCACGCAGTAGAAGGAGCCATGGCTAGGCAGTAGAAGGAGCACTGCCTCAGGAGTCACAGGACTGGTTCCCAGCTCTGGTTCTGCCGTGGCTCAGCCCTGGGGCCTCTGCAACTTGCTTAACCGCATCTGCAGGTGATGACCTCTTCCAGTCTAACACTGACTCCTCCCGAGTCCCCCTCAATTACAGTGAAAATTGGCGATCGTTTCCCAACTCTCTCTCCCACAGAGACGCGCTGGAGCACTTACAGGTAAAAGGCGACCTGTGGCCCTGGAGGTTGTGTGCCTGTGTGTGTGAGAGGTGGCGGTGGATCTTTCATTACCCAGCACTCCGCGTACTTGCCTTTTAGCCCTTCCTCTCTCGCTTCTCTCCTGGCCTCCCAGTGGCCGTCAGGGGTCCCTGCAGACATCGCTTACCCACAGTGGTGGGGTGTGAGAGTTAACAGGGGTTCCTGACCTTCGCTGTAAGTAGAAGCTCTCGAGGGACGGCGTTATAGCTGACGAAGAAGAGACCGTGACTAAAGGCATGAATTCCCTGAAGTGCGATTTACAAAGTTTTTACATGGAAGTCGGCGCTCGGCTGGGAGGGCAGCCAAGGGAACAGAGCGGGTGGAGCGGGGGAATGGGGAACTCTGTCCTGCAAGAGTAAGGACCCCGTGGAGACTGGACACCTCTCTCCTGCAACTCGGGCCACGACACAGTGTCCTAGTCTCTAAACTTCTCCGGCTCTCGGTGACCAGTCACGTGTAAACCGCCCCTGGTGTCCAAGCGCGGCCCCTTCCGAGAGTGACAGCCTTCAGCCAGGTCGCGCAGCTCCGACGGGCGCAGGGACGCACTGCAGAGGGGCCGTGG
>NW_012102077.1:3064007-3122876 GCF_000951045.1 Mandrillus leucophaeus | reverse complement strand
GTGGGCGCGCGGGGACGCGGAGGGGGATTCCAGGGAGGGTCCGGGGTTGCTGCGCTCCCGGGGTCGGTTTGGCTTCACTAGCCTTTCTCGTGGCCTTCCGCTGTCTGATTACTTTCTGCAAAACCCACTGAAAAGTAGCCTTTCCACGTGCCGCGCGATGACTGCTGTTATTGTATTATTGTGACTGGGATGGAGAGGGTGGAGGGGGCGTGACGAGGGTGGCCGGTGGGTAGCGCGCTCGCCTGCCCTGGACCGCGCTCGTGGGGGATGTGGCTGAGGGTTACCGCTGTCCGAATATGCCCATGGGACCGTGCGATTGGTGGGGCAGAAGCTGTGCGAGGGCATGATCTTGGGGTGGGGTGGGGATTGGAAGGGCAAGGAGGAGAGGAAAGCTGTAGGAAGCGGAGGTAAAGTTGTTTGTTTCCATCACGCTTCCTGCACCTGCACTGCTGTCAGAGATTTTGAAGTTATCTTTTCATCGATGAGCAAAGAATGGTGAGAAAGGAAGAGATGTTAACAGCACTGTGCCTGCCAAAACGGTGAGCCTCGGGAAATACTCTTAAATGAAATACTAATAAAAAGGATAGAGTGGTTACATTTCACAAACTCCACTTTTATTCTGATTTCAAAGCCTTGGCACAGTTTTTACTGAATGTCATTAGATACGTCTAGATAATATAGATAATGAACTGTAAAGATAACGAACTGTTCTTTCACGGGGTTTTGTTTTTTTTTTTAAACTAGACATTTAAATTTAATTCTGTAGGATTTCTTGCATTTTGTCAACATTGTTCCCACAAGAAAGTCAAATTACCTTGGTGTTACTTGCAACAGTGAGCATTAGTAAGCCCTGTGCAGTGCTGAAATGTTGCTAATTGGAGGGAGAAAGGTCCTTCAAACTTGGAAATAGACGCAGAAAGGCAAGATGAATTTTTATGTAAGCCTTAGGCATAAAAGGCAACTTGAACACGTTTTGTGATAGTGCATAATACCCAGGGGACTAGGTACTGGGTTCCAAGAAGATGCCCAATTCCTAGAAAGCAAGAGATGGGCCATACCCATTGTAAGATCACCGTACATATTTAGTAATTCGTCTGCCTTGAGCTACCACACCATATGAGCTCCATATAATACAATATCGAAATACTTTAATCCTGTTCATCTTTGTGTGCTAAAATCTGATATGTCTATTTGTAAAATGTATTAGTGGGTTTTAAAGCAGAATCTCCAACGTTTGGATTCATCCGTTTACATTACAGTGCAATGAGCTTGTGCTTTGGTGTTCCAGAGACCTGAGCTCCAGACGGCTTCTTCCACTTATTAACTGTATGACCTTGGGCAAGTTACTTACCCTTTCCCGGCCTTGGTGTCCTAATTTGTAAAATGCCAATAATACTCCTCACCTTATAGTGATGTTTAGCAGGAGGAAATTACGTTTGGAAACTTAGCCTAGTGCCCGGAGTACACAGTATGCACTTCATAAATGTTGTCTTTTAGTTTTTTGTTTTTTTTTTTTTTTGGTCTTTCTTTACATTTAGGGATCCCCAACTCCAGCATGTTTCAACATTTAAAAAAATTGTAAAAATTCCTTCTTTGTAACCCTACTTTCCATTCATGTATCCATTGACTATTTATTGAAGAATCTCAGGTGCTGCCTAGAATGCGTGCTGAAAATAAGGAGCTGAAACTTTGGGGCAATACTTCAGCTTTTTCTTGTATCTTCCTAAGAATCCATCATAAGTTCATATGATGATGAATCGTACTTACCAATCTTCATATTGCCCTAGCTCTGTTCTTAATGCCATGTTATTACATTAATGCCATGTTATTACATTAAAAAGAAATAACAGTGAGATCTGCAAGGGTCCTCATCTTTCCTATTTCCTCAATGTCTAACGCAGTGCCTGGCAGGGCATAAGGACTAAATAAAGATTTGTTGATTTAAAATGCAGAACGTAATGAAGTTATTCTTTGGGTCACATCCATCTTTTAATAATTCCTGATGAAAGGACCTTGAGATTTTAAATCATAGCCCTACTATATATTAGGGCTAATAGAGGTTATTACGGAGGCAAAGCTAAGGTAGACTTTATTACCTATTGATTTTGCACTCATGATGAAGCAGTCTTATAAAACCTGTAAAACCGGGTTGGAGAGTAACTTCACCACTAGGGGCCTCTTCAGCATAGTGTATCACCCCAGGCTGTCATTTATTACCGTTATCCTGTCCTTTAAGGTAGCCAAGAAATTTAACTTCCTGGGTTCATGACATGGAATACTTTATTAGAAAAAGGGCAACTTTGTGTCAAAAGCATTAGCGAAAGGCCTAAAAATAAATGGAAGTGGTCTTAAATGATGGATTTGGTGCTATTTTTGAATAACTTTAGAGTTAAGGACTTAAAAGAGATATAAGAATTTGGATTTGTATTTTATATATCCTAATTTTCAAACATATGATTTTTTAAAACGTTGAAAAAGTATATATGATTTTCATCTAGTATTTCAGCGGTTTTCTTTGTATGTCTTTGGTACAGCTTACTTTTATCTTTGAATGTGTTTAAAAAGGTTTATTTCCTAAATAGGTATTTGTAGCACTCACAGCAATCTAAGTTGTTTTTCAAGGAATTTTATCTGGCTAGCAGAAACTTCTGGTTATCTTTCCTTTTTAAAAAAATGGCTCACAGGCAGCACTTTGGGAGGCTGAAGTGGGCGGATCCCTTGAGGTCAGGAGTTCGAGACCAGCCTGGCCAACAGGGCGAAACCCCACCTCTACTAAAAATACAAAAATTAGCTGGGCGTGGTGGTACGTGCCTGTAATTGTAGCTACTCGGGAGGCTGAGGCAGGAGAATCACTTGAACCCAGGAGGCAGACGTTGCAGTGAGCCTAGATCACACCAGTGACCTACAGCCTGGGCAACAGAGTGAGACTCAAAAAAAAAAAAAAAAAAAATTGGAGCCACATTAAATCTCACCTTCAAAAAATGTTTTATCGCATTCCAAGATGCATCACTGAAAGGCACCTTTCTTCTGTGTGTTTTTGAAAAGACCTCTTATTTCTAAATTCTACTGTGAATGAAGTTAGTCAAGCTTGAGAATATTTACTGAACAACTCAAAGGTGTTTTTAGTTATTTGTGTTTTTATTTCTCAGATATAATTTGCTATTTGGTAGAAAAATTACTGACAGTGTATATAAACAAACGTTATTACTGAAAATATTGCCATATTGTATGTAAATGAATGAGAATATTATATTTTCAGGTTTTCCATGAAATTTAATTCGAATGACAAACTAAATACCTTTAATCTGTAAGTAAAATTAGAAACAGTTAGACCCAGGTGTGGTAGTACCAGCTACTTGGGAGGCTGAGGTAGGAGGATTTGTTAAGCACTCAGGAGATCAAGACCACGCTGGGCAACATCTCAAGACCTTGTCTCAGAAGCAAATGAACAAAATCCAACCAAACTACAACAAAAATTTGCAACAGAGAAAAGTTTAGTGCATTGTAGGTCTTAAATCTTACCAGTGGTTTTCCTATCTTATCTAGCAGAATGTCTCTGTGTTTGAGAAATTATCAGACATCCAATTCTGATTTTTACATGGCAGGATTTTACAATAACACAGTCCGGTTTTTGCACTCCTCCCCACTTTTTTTTTTTTTTTTTTTTTTAAATCAAGGTCTAGGTCAGTACTATTAAGAGGGGAGGGTAAGAGGAATAACTTTTGGATGAAGGTTGTAGAACATTTTAAATATCATTTCCCTCTGATTAAGCTAAATGTTTTGGATTACTTTTAGGATTCTGTGCACATGAAAAAGTTATAGAGATCCCATTTGCACAAACTAATGCTTCCCCAGAACTGCAAGAGTCTGACTTGTCCTCAAACCCCCAGCTAGCAAAGGCCATGGTGTCTCCCTCCCTCTCCTTCATCTTCCCAGACTGAAGCTGGGTCCATGCCAAGATGATAGGTACAAAGCCTTATGCAGGATGGGACAATTTAGTTTAGGCAAGAGCTCCAAGCTGAACAAGCTTATGGATGGCTGAGTTGAGAGGAAATGAATGAGTCTTTAAACCTGGGAGTCATTTTTAGGAACCAGCACTTGGGAGGTGTGCCTGCACAAAAATAATTGTTTGCTAGAATTTCATGTTTTGAACCTATGACTTAGGGAAACATTACTTTGCTGCACAGATAATTTTTGTTGCTGTTTTTAGGCAATGCATAAAACGCATGTGGTTACCCTGCAGTCATATTTGATATTTTGTTTCATTTGCACACACAAAGGACATTTGAGTTGATGGAGGAACAGAGGAGCAGGAAATGGGGAGGAGGTAGATGTGAATTGTCCGTGTATGCTGAGGGTCAGCCTTGTTTTTGTATTCCTAAGGCACATGGGCACACAGCACTGCAGCTTATTACTAGGAATTGGCCACTGGTGATTTTTGTGGTATGTTCATCTATTCCGTTAATAAAATTACTAAAATGGTGGTCTTTGACTTAGGCTTTGTGTTCTCTCAAAAGTGACTTTCTACTTCTGTTTCTCCAACGTTAAAAACATGCTAAAGTTAATGTATCCGTCAATAGGTCAATATAAGTACACAGGACTGTGCTAGGAACCCCTTCCTCTGTGGTAGACTGTTCCATGTCGGGTGCTCAGTCTGGTCAACAGAGAATGGGCTGAAGTTCCTGCAGGGCATGCTTGTGTGGCACAACCTGCATAAGTTTGTGTGACACTCTCATCTGTAAAAGTGGTTAGAACAATGTCTGGAGCATAGTAAAGGTTATATATGTGTGTATGTACATTTTATATATCATATAAGATATATTAATACATAATATATAATATGTGAATATATACTATTATTTATGATATATGTGATAATACATATCATATAAGATATAACATTTAATATTATATATCATATAATAATTTATATCATTCATCATCATTATCATTATCATATCATATAAAAATATATTATTATATATTATATATTATATGACATTGTATATTTTATGTAATATATACAATTTAAAAAAATGTTATATAAAATAGATATATAAATATACACATGTATTAGTCTGTTCTCACATTGCTGTATAGAACTACCTGAGACTGGGTAATTTATGAAGAAAAGAGGTTCAGTTGACTCACAGTTCTACAGGTTGCACAGGGGGCATGGGTGGGGAGGCCTCAGGAAACTTACAATCATGGCATTAGGTGAAGGGGAAGCAAGCACATCTTCACATGGCAGCAGGAGAGAGACAGCCAAGGGGGAAGTGCTACACACTTGCAAACAACCAGATCTCGTGAGAACTCTATCACAAGAACAGCAAGGGGGAAGTCTGCCCCTATGATTCAGTCACCTCCCCCAAGGCCCCTCCTTCTATATGTGGAGATTATAATTTGACAAGGGATTTGGGTGGGGGCACAGAACCAAACCATATCAATATATAACTGTTGGTTGTTGTTATTAATGGTATCATTATTGACTGCATTGCTTTCAGAGTAGATCATTCTAGTAGTTGCAATAAGCTGGAACACAGGATTCAGGTAAACTTAGTGCTTATAATAATGTTTGCAAAGCTAAGTAATTCATTTAAGTTCTTGTTTCACTTCTACCACGATTATTCTCTTCCCATGATAAAAATGGCTAACACTGATGCAGCCCTTAAATATGTAGCAGGTACTCTGCTTAGTGTGGTACATGAGTTCTTCATTTAATCAGCACAGCCACCTTAGGAACTGTGCACTCTTATTATCTGTGTTTTACAGATGAGAACGCTAAGGTTTAGGAAGCAAGTCAAGGTCAGCTAGTAAGTGTTGTAGCTGGGCCTTAGTCCATGTCTGCCTGGCGCCAGGATCTGAGCTCGTGACCTCTTTGCTGTCTTTTCCAGCATAAATACTCATTGAATTGGCAGCCTGGAAAATGTCTTGAGTTCTGAGGGTTAACAAAACATGCAAACTTGATTTTCCTTAGAGTATTGTATTTGTCTCCATTTCTGGGCATGATGGAGCAAGATAACAATATAATTTTTATCAGAGGGTCTTCTTCAGTACTTTTAATTTATAGATTTGTGTATGTAGCTTTTTCTAGCAGCTCAAAAATACAATGTAGAGCAACATCTCTGTTTAACATCTAACTTCCAATCAAGGCGTTTGGCAGGCATGTTATAAGCAGAAAGTATGAACAAGATCAAGTGTGTGGGTTGCAGAATATTAAGGTATTAAGGCTGGAGTCAACCATGCATGCATTCATCTATCAAACATTTTTATGCACCTGTTCTATGAAGGTACTCTGCTAGACACTGCAGGGAATACCAAGATGTGAAGACAGTGCAGGAGAGGGGAAGGGTTTGAGACTTTGGTGGTGGACAAACTGGGGTTTGAATTCCAGCTCTACTCCTTACTGACTAGGGGAACCTTGTTCCATTACTCAACATCTCTGAGGCTTAGCTTCCTCACGTGCAAAATGGGAATAATAACACCTTGTAGGCTTGTTGCAACAATTAAACAAAAGGTATAGGTAAGGTTCCAAGCCACCAGGAAATAGTAGGTACCAACCAATAGCAGTGTCTGCTTTCTTCTTTCTTCTCATCTCTCTCCTCTCACCCTCCCTCTTCCCTTCCCTCTTCCCACCTGCCCTCGACTGACAGAGTGGTGGTAGAGATAAAAGTAGCTAAAATCCAAGGCTGAGTGTAGTCAGTTCCTTTAGAATGTTGTTTTTGGTTCTCCCACCAGGGGCCGGGACAAACCTGGCAGCAGTGTAGGGTCCCTGTGACACTTAGTTTTTACCTGAACTGGTCAAAGAGGATGGCCAGGAGGCAAATGGCAGCTTGGAGCCCAAGACAGGTACCTCTGGTGTAGAATAGGGTTTGGGTACAAGAGTTAAGGGAAAAGCTATTTTAAGAAGAAGTCAAGAACTTAGGTCTCGTGGAAGTTGAAACAAGTCAGAAGTGAAGTTAGAGTTCAGGTGAACAGAAGGGGTTGGGGATCCAGGATGCAGGGGGATATGAGTGGCCATTTCTTGAGGGATCCAAGGCTGGGTCAGGAGCTCAGCTGTGCTGCACTAGCTGGATGATTTCTGCTGAAAAGCTCAGAGGAGAGCTGCAGCCTGATATATCTCCAGATTGGTGCATTGCCTCTTATGGACTTCTGGCTCCCTGGCCTCCCACTGCAGGATTTTTCCAAAGGCAGTACATCCCCTGTCAGTGAGTAGCTAAGTCAAAATTATTAGTTGTCTGGCAATAACTACTCGAGATCTTTAAGGGGTACCTATTGTCCCAGGAGAAATTAGCCTTTTTCCCCCAGTTGGGGATTTGGTTAATTACATCAGGTCTGTTTCACTATGATTCAGGGAGCCAGCTCCGTGGAGGCCTGTGTAGGGCCCTGCTTGCAGTTCTGTGTAGCAGTCTGTGTTGTTAGATCAGGGAGGGTCTTTAGAGAGATGTTCCAAGTGGTTTTATGATAATGAGCTGCCTTGTTTGGTGCCCAGGGTAGATGTTGTGTGTGGTAGGGAGGGAATGTGGATTTTACAAAATCATTACAGTTCAGAAACGTCTGCCTCAGCCAGGAGCAGGAAGCCTTAACTCGTTATTTATTATGCCATGGCATACAGGCATAAACCATCCCTTCTGTGAATAAGCGAACAGAACCTGCCCAGGTGCAAGAGAAGCTTGATTCAGGCTTTTTAAAAAAAAAAAAAAAAAATCCCAAAATTTAAAAACCGTATCGAATTGGAGAACAGTTTGTTTCAGGCAAGGTATTGTAATTTTCAAAAACCCATTTTGTGGAACTAGTAGAGTGTATTAAGATGAATTGTACAAACTTAAAAAAAAAAAAACCCAAAAAACAAAAAAACAGAAGGACAGCTTAGTGGGAAGAGGAATAGTCCGTGAAATGAAATCCAAGTTAGTTCAAATGGTTCTTGGGAATATTAGTATCATGAGCATATGCAAAGCACACAAATAAGTGAAAAAATCTGGGAACCAATGAACTGAATAAGGAAACAGCACCCCTGGTGAATGGGCCTGGGAGATGCAGTCATGCACAACAACCTCACTTTTTAACTCTGTGAACCTGGGCAAGTTCCTTAATTTTTTTTTTTTTTTTTTTTTTGAGACGGAGTCTGACTCTATTGCCCAGATTGGAGTGCAGTGGCACGATCTCGGCTCACTGCAACCTCTGCCTCCTGGGTTGAAGAGATTCTCCTGCCTCAGACTCCTGAGTAGCTGGGATTACAGGCGCGTGCCACCATACTCGGCTAATGTTTGTGTTTTTGGCAGGATGAGGATTCACCATGTTGGCCAGGTTGGTCTCGAACTCCTGACCTGAGGTGATCCACCCTCCTTGGCCTCCCAAAGTGCCGGGTTTACAGGTGCGAGCCACCGCAACCTGCCTACTTAATGTTTTAGATTCCCGTTTCTCATCCATGAAATGCGGAGGATAATCATGCTTATTTTAGCGAGTGGTTTGCTGAGTCATTGAGCTAATGTATGTAAACGCTGCAGCACATGGTAAATCCTTAATGTATGTGTCCACTGTTGTTATGGCGGAGAGGGACAGGAAAGAAACATGAAAAAGAAAACGAGCGTCAAGGAGCATTTGGAAGACGATGAGGAGCATGCTCTATTTGCTTTAGGCCTTGTATCTCCTGTTTCTATTCTTAGTTTTTTAAATGTGTAAGTTCTAGATTATTACAATCAAGTATGTCCTGAATACCTATTGTGTGCGTGTCACTATGATAAAGTGCTTGGGTTTGGAAACTAATCCCAGGAATCCCTTGATACCTTTGAAGTTCTAGACTGAGAGAAATGACTAGGACCTGCTGTTAAATGATGAATTCCTAATGTCCCCTGGCTACTTTAATTAGTTACCCAAAAGATAATAGCTTTTCTGTTATTATTTACCATCTACTCTTTATACAAGAGGATAGGAAATGAATACATCTTTTTGGACCTCCACACATAAAAGTAACTTGAAATTTCCAGGTTACCTTTGAGTATCTTACATGCATAGAAGATTTTTTTTTTCTCTGAGTACATTTGTGGCTACATAATGGGTAAACAAGGGAGGAGACATATTTTGCAGGGATATTTCTTTGGATGCACCTATGCCCTCCAAGTTGTCTAAAGCATGCTTTTTGGCAGGAAGATTTCTTTCATCTTTTAACTAAACTTATGGCCCATGTATTTCTGGGCCTGAATAACAGGAGAGAGCTGAGTTTGAGGCTTTTTCTTTGTTTTTTTCTTTTTTACTTCTCCTCCAGATGGAGGTGTAGACAAGTTTCTACAGTAGGAAACTAGCTTGGTGGAGACAGAACTCTGTAGCTGACTCACTCTGTGGCCATGAGCAAGTTCTTAATCCCTAAAGTAGAAATTGAATCAAATGCACAGCAATGAAATTTGTGGACTGTGAATTGATTCATCAGTCCAGAGGGTGGCTGAAGCCAAAATCTGAGCAGAAAATGAGCTACTCTGTTGGATCGAGTAAGCTGGTTCAACATTTTGGGTCTGGGGTGCTCTCAAAAACAGCTTTCCTTTGTAGAGAACATCTTATTCACTTAAGTAATTAAAAATCCTGAGGGCTTTTCCAATTAATATCCCTGGGTATAAAAACGAATTTATCCAGCCTCATTGGACTTAGCATTTTCCCTTCCTCCAAGAACTAGTCTGCACCAGTGCTTGGGGCATTATTAGTGTGGATAACAGAGGCCTCAGAGAACACCTCCTTAGACCCTGTATGTAGAACCAGTATCTTCATGTTTGGTGTTCTGATGGAAATGAAGTTGGAGGAAATGCAGAACTACAGGCTTTTTTTTGCTTTCTCTCCCACTCGAGACACTGACCTCTTGAATCAACTGCAGGCATTATTTGCTGCCTAAGTACCAGGACTGCATTTTTTCCCTGCCCTCTCAAGATGGTAAGTTTTATTGATGGACACAGGGTAACAAGTGACAATTTGCACTTTTCGCTGAGGTGAGATGGTGTTGAACGTGGGACCCTTGTAAAATTGTCTGGTTGCTTGAACGCGTGAGGAGGGGCTTCTTTGGCTGGTGGAGCTGGCCACCCACTAAGGTGAAGGCATGTGGAGGCACTGGCTTCTTTAAACCCCTTTCCCTGATGTCCACAAGTGACGGTTGTGTTATTCTCAGGGCAGATGACACGCCAGTGTGTGAAATCGCCAGGTATTGCCATTGCTCTCCATCATGTAGGAAAGAAGGGCAGAGAATGAATAGCAAAGCTCTGAATGAAGCTGACCATATTTATTTATTTAATTTACATGAGCTAGAAATCTTTGAAATGGCAAAATTGTGCATTTGAAAGAGATACTTCATTCCTGGAGGATTTGTAGGTTTCATTTAATAATCTTGTCAATAACATGTTGGAGTTGGAATTAATGAGAGAACCAGTGATTAGCAAAAATCATTGGTTAGCAAATCATTGATTAGCAAAAAAATAGCATTAGCGTTCTGCTAATGCTGTTATTAGCAGAAATAATAGCATCTCTGAGATCATTTGATCTAGCAACAGTATTTTGCAGAAATAATAGCAGGTTTGAGGTGATCTGTACTATCCATCTAATTTGAAGATGAGCAACAGAGGCCCAGAGAGGCTAAGTGACTTACCTAAGATGACCCAGCTACTTAGTGGAATGAATGATGCTGTTAAGAATAGAACCCAGGTTCCTTATTTTCATCAATCTGCACTTGATGGGCTCTGCAACATCGTTAGGTACCATGGCCAATAGGCAGGCAATTTTAGGTGCCCCTTATAATAATGAACTACCAAGATGCCTGCTCTCAAGTTGTTCAGAATATAGTTTTAGACTTCTGTTGTATGCTTGGTGTTGTGCTTGATGCTGGAGTTAACATAGATGAACAGATGGGAGATTCTGATCCCAGGAGCTCACGGGAGATTGAAATACAAGAAAAGGAATATATTGCTATGCTAGGGCTTACTGACCCTTGGAGCATCTGAAACTGGTCCAATTGTCCCATAGAATTGATGTTTATGGCTTCTTTTGAATAAACATAGAAAACTTAAGAAACTTACATTTGTCTTATCTGAGTTCCTTTCTCAGAAAACCAACCCTCAGGACTCCCAGATAGTGTCAAGGAGCTGAAACTTACCAGATCACCAAGTCTGAACAAACACCAGACCCTTCATCTACCATAATTGCCTAAGTGACCACTTGCTTCCTGTTGGCCAGCTCCTCTTCCTTACCCCTCCCTCATTCCTGCTTTCCTGTGCATACTTACATTCCTTCCCTGCTGCATAAATGCCTAATTTTAGTGGGTCAGGGAGATGGTATCTGATGAAAACCTTCTTCCCTGGCAATATGTGTTTTCTTGGAGATTGGCTTTCTATGCTGCGAGCAGCAGGACCTGGACTTGAACCCCTGGCATTTCAGTCACACATATTCCCTGGGGATGGTGAGCCCTCTCTGCATACTTCAAGGCACAGGGGTGTATTTGTATTTCCTGTTTATTTTACAACATCAGAAATGGAGATGGTGGCAAAAAGCTTCATGAATCAAATGGACTCTAAATGACCTTAGCTTCATCTGTACACATCCAGCTAGTGAATTAAAGTTTGAAATTCTTTTTTCTCTGTACTTCAAATTTATGATCTTCCTGGAAACACTTGGTAAGATTAGTTCTGAGGAGTTTCTTTAGGGACACAAGTAAAAAATGGAATTGTATGCTTTGATTTGATCATTTACATATTGTGCGCATGTATCAAAAACCAAATGTACCCCATAAGTATGTACAGTTATTATGTATCAAAAGTGGGATTGTAAGTATCCAAAGAGAGATAAGATGTGGATATGGGTATCATTGTATCTAAGTCAAGGGTTGAATAGTTGGTTTTTCAATTAAGGCTTGTTTTTCTTCTGGTCATGTGGAAATGGCTGAAGATTAGGAAGTTTTATTATGTTCTAAACCCTATTTGAAACATTTCATTTGTAGAATTTATTTTTTCAACACGTACAAAAATACTTGAGGAACTGAGGTTCACATCGATGGAATACTTTGGTCAGACGACTGTGACAGGCCGAACCAGCACTGGAACAAATATCTGTCTGTCTCTAAAGCTTTTACTCCCAAGACTGCTATGGTACCTCTATGGGTACCAAGAGTAATACATTACGTGGCGGTGGAAGTTTTAGCTGTGTTTACATTATATTTTGACCAAATTATAGACTCCTGGAGTATAGGGACCATAGTTTACACAGTTTTATAATGTCTTCTCAGAAGTTTGGCAAGTATAGTACAGTGTGTAGGCACAGTAGGTTCTTGATAAAGGTGTGCGTAAAGAATAAACGTAGCAATTTAATAGTTGACATGGTTAATAAGAAACTGTGTTCATGAATAGACAAATCACATTCAAGGATCCCTGTATTTGAGTGTAAATCTGACCCTGGAGAAACCGAACAGAAAACTTACCTTTAGAAATCTCTTTTACTATAATTTTGAGTTTATAAGCAGGCCTGTTTTCAACTATATTCCTGCATACTATGTGTTTTTTAAAAGCTACCTATAAACAAATTATATATTCATACTCTTGTGGCAGGCTGGCTGGATTTAATAGAGGCAGGAAGGCTTCCAACACATTAAGTGTTCTTGAAGGTAATAAAAAGGAGGACTAATTACCTAGCTGAAACGATTATGAGAGACGTGTTGGACATCTGGACTCTCTGGGATTCTGACATCACCAAAAGTGGTTAAGAAAAGATGATTTTGAGAAACAACAAAGATGATCTATTTGAACCAAGTTGTTTTATTCAATCTATGATGTGGGTGTATTTGTGGTCTGCTGAGCTTGAGGACAGGACTAAATAATGCACTGAGCTTCTGTGGTTGAAGTGGTAATTTTAAAGAACGTGGCTGGTGTTCACAGTTGGAGTCTGTGAGGTCTTACATTTAATGATTATACCTTTCCCGTAGCCATCTGTCTTTCTTTTTAATCAGCAATACTCCTTATCGAGCCTGATTTGTGCACATGGATTGCACCATTATACTTGTTAAATATTAAAGCATTTTTTTCTCTCGTGTGAAGTCTAATTAGGCAAAGTATTCGGGGCAAGCCTGGCATTATCATTCAGAATAATTGTCTGGTCATTACCTATAACATACCTCAGCTTTTTGGATCATTTGTCTTCTTTTTCTTCCTTTCCTATTAGAGTGCCAGTGTACCAAATATATTGCATAAAAATTTGATGAAGGATTCAGTACTGTTGGGCCATTGAGAGAAATTATGCTACAAAGATTATGAAACCTCTAAAAACTGTGTGGAGAAATTTATCATCTGTAGTTTGCATTTTTTATGAATCAGACTTCTGAAAAGTTATATAGATTAGTTACTTGGTGGCATTAATTTTATTCAATGGAGCCATCATAAAGTAGCTTTAAATCATAAAAAATATAAATTACAATGATACTGGGAAAAAGAAAAAAACAATCAATAAGTAGTTACGTTTTATACGTGCTGATGATGAAAAGAGTATTTTTAGATATGAAAACACCATCACTGAAAAATCCATGTGGCGAACCCTTACTTACTTTCTCAACTTATCTATTCTGTGCAGTCTCATTCAAAAATATATTTGCATCGCTGATTTAGCAGCAAGTATGTTGTCTGGACAGGGCCAAAAGTAAGAATCACTTAGAGTGATTATGAATCACTCTAGTATCTTTGGTAAGTTATCTTATATCATTTTCAGATGATCGTCCTAATGAGTATGGTCGTTTCTTGAGATGTTCACAGTACTTTCTCATTTGTGCACACACACTCGGGCATACACATACACATGTAATCTGGGCTGATTGGCATGAACCAGATTAGGAACAGGCCCAGTTCATTGCTTCTTACTCTCAGGAATCAAAGCTTCCACTCCATACGTTTTGTGTAATGTATGGTTATCGGACTAATAGTTTTTTCCCTCTCAGTGGTCCCAGCAGCTCTTGTTGGGGTTTTGAAAGTGACTTTATCCCTTCACAATTGCCAATAGCAATGGCGTTGCTTTCTATTTATGCATTATGGAAATCAGCGTGTGTGTATCTCCCTAAAGTGAGAGTTTATTGTGAGTTGTTTTTGAATGTGGTCACATCAAAATGAGATCTGGCTCTGAATGAAAACATGGAAATAAAGATCAAAGAAGGGAAGGGAACGTATAGATCATCTAGTCCAGTGTTTCTGCACCACAAAAGGAGAAACCAAAGCTCAGAGAGGCAAAGATGCTTCTCAGAGTTCACGTGGTTGCTAGTGGTAGAGGTGGAACAGGAGCTAGGCTCATTCCCCGTGCATTTTCTACAGTGCAGTAGAGGCCCTTGACAGATGATGACATTTGGACCATTTCCCGTTTTCCAGACCCTTCACAGATACAGCGTATTTTGGCCTGGGTAGGTTAGAAAGATGTTGAAGGAAGGACAGTTGCCTACGGTCAGCTGAAGACAGGGTTGGGATCAACTGAATCTGTCTAGGGTGATATTTTTTTCATTGGCATATTGTTAGAAGCTGAAATCTCAATGGTGAAAATTCCCAGCGCAGCCTTTGAGAATTTCAGAGTTCAGTAGCTAGTCAGAGAGGGCAGCAGACAGCTGTCGTGGAGCATGCATTGGCTGCAGCTGGGCCAGACCAGGGCTCAGCTGAGGAGTCGGGTCTTCTGTTTCAGAGGCCTGGCATCTTGCATTTTCAGACTGCGAGGGCAGTGATCAGGTCTTGAGTAAATAACCTAGCCAAGAGAGGCCCCTCGGTTGAAAAGGACCCAAGAGGTAAACAGGTTAATTTACCTTGACAGATAACTGTCACCGCAACTTGAATATTCAGTTTATGCACCACAGTGGTTTGGCGCATTGGGTCTGAAGTCTAATATGTCTGGGTTAGACCAGCTGCCGTTTACTACCTATGGAACTTCAGCAAGTTACTTTACCACTTTGAGCCTCAGTTGTTTTGTCTATAAAATGGGAATAATAGCAAACATTTATATTGTGCTCACTGTGTGCCAAGCATTGTCTCAGTTGTTTTGTCTGTAAAAGGGGAATTATAACATTTATATTATGCCTATAAATTATAACATTTATAATAAACCTACATTTATATTATGCCAGGTGCTTTACGAGACAGCCTTACGAGGCAGGCACTACCATTATCCTGTTTACAGTGAGGAAACTGAGGCCCAAAGGGGCTTAACATCTTGCTCAAGGTTACACAGCTGTTCAGTGTTGAGCCGGGATTTGAATCTTGGCAGTCTGTTACTTTTTATCACTTTCCTATGCTGCCTGTTGATAGGATTAGGGCTATTGTGAGGATCAAATGGGATAAGCACACCAGAAATATTAGCTCTTATCATTATTAATTATAATAAAGCTAGCATTCCCTTAATAACAACAATGAAATCCGTATGATCAGCGATTTCTTTTCCCATAGACAAGCTCCTTAAGAAGCGAGATCATAATTAGAAAGTTGCGTTGGCAATTATAAAAGTAATGTGAAAAGAATTCAGAAGCCTTTATAAAATGTCCCTATAGCTCATGGAGCCTTGGTCTGGGCGAGTAGACTGTCAGCAGGATCAGCTCCCCGACTCTTTTGGCTAAGACTCCCTTTTTTTTTTTTTTTTTGATGGAGTCTCACTCTGTCACCCAGGCTGGAATTCAGTGGCGCGATCTCAGCTCACTGCAACCTCCGCCTCCCAGGTTCAAGCGATTCTTCTGACTCAGCCTCCTGAGTAGCTGGGATCACAGGTGTGTGCCACCACCACGGCTGGCTAATTTTTGTATTTTTAATAGAGACAGGGTTTCACCATCTTGGCCGGGCTGCTCTCAAACTCCTGACCTCGTAATCCACCTGCCTCAGCCTCCCAAAGTGCTGGGATTACAGGCATGAGCCCCTGTGCCTGGCTAAGACTCCCTTTTCACCTCTGAGGGCTTGCAGACTTTTCTGCTATAGGGAGTTCTGGAGTACCAGCGACCAGCTCTGCGATGGTTTTCTCTGATCTATCCTTGCAGGTGATTAAAGTAGATTAGATAGGTTAAGGGCATTGTCTGTGCCACTGGACTGCCACTGTAGAATTGTCTAAGAACAACACCCCAGTCCTTGGAGGAAATCCTTCAACCTACGCCCAAAAGTCATTTTTTGACTTGCTTCCTCCATTTTGTTGAGTTCATGACCTAATTCTCAGAGTGTGATCTTATTTCCAAATTGCTTTGCTATGGAGTTTAGATATTATCTTGTGTCTCTTCTTTTGCTTAGTTTTAAATTTGTAAATTATGAATACATATGTGGATATGTAACACGTGTATCCATTTTAACTTATGATAATAAAGCAAATAACTATCCATAAGCATCTAGAACATTCCTTTGAAGTCCCTCACGTGTGCTTCCTGGTCATATTTCCTTCCTTCCTCGCACTTCCTCACCCCATGGGTAACTGCTTTTCCAAATATTGTTAACTGTTTCCTTGCTTTTCTTTCAAGCTTTACCAGAAATGTGCATCCACAAATAATTTGTTTTTGTACCAGTTGAACAGGCTGTTGAATTGGAAAATTTGACTAACCCTTAAAGATACATTATCTAGCAGTTACTAAAATAAGTTGCAAGAAAGACCCCAATGGAGGTTTTCAAATGAAATATCCAAACACCAGGCTCAAGCTCTTGAAAATCCTCCTCACTCTGAAGATACAGTAAAACACGGGTACTGGATGTATGAGGGGATTTGTTTGAAGAAGGCTCTGCTGTGCGCCTGTCACTGTCCTTTCGTCCTGGAGGAAGGGTTGTGCGGGTGCTGCCTCCACCCCAAGCCTGGAGAGAGCAGCTGCCTTGAGGCTGTCTGGACAGCAGGCTGTGTGTCCTCTGGGGCTGGGAGTGTGGCAGGCTGTCATGGGACTCGGGTGAGATACTTTGGTGACAGAGTGAAGGGGAGCAGCTGGGATAGGGCCTCACCCCTGCCAAGCGTGTTGGAGAGATCTGTGTGTGTGATTTGTGTGTGCTTCCTGTAGACCAGATGTGGCCCAGGCGGGATGGAGAGCCAGCCTGGAACAATTTGGCCTCTGCCCAAGAGGCACAGGCAGCAGAGAGCTTGTGGAGTGAATTTTAGGGGCTCCTGGGATGGGGATGGGGGCAGTACAAACAGAAGATTTAAATGCATTGCCCATATCACAGGGATTTCTTTTGTCAAAGGGGCCCAGCAGGGAGCCCCTGGAAAACCTACAGAAGTACCCATGAGAAAGAGAGAAACTTGGTTTAAGTATCTGCTGGTCTTCCGGATGTGAAGCCATTTGCATTAGTGAGGATTAAGTTTGCCTGCATATAAATGAAAGAACAATGGTAACACAAAATGGGAGTTTACTTCTCTCTTAGATAGAATAAGTCAAGAGGTAGGCAATTCAGGAATGGGATGGTGGTTCCACAGTTATTAGGAACAAGTCTTCTTCTTCACTGCTCCCACATCCTAGGAATAGATTTCTCATGCTTATAGCAAAAGAGAGCTGCTAAAGCTCCAGGCTTCACATCACATTCCAGGCATAGAAGGAAAGGAAGGGCAGAAGAATGGTCTGTCCCCTCCTGTTTAAGGAGACTTTTGGGATGCTCCACCTAACATTTTTGCTTATTAGCCTGGGTTCACTTTTGTGGTCATGCCTAGCTTTAAGAGAGGCTAGGAAATATACACTTGTTGCTGGGATTCTTTTTGTAGTGAGGCAGCCAGCATTTTCATGGCAGTGGCGGTCATGTGGTCTTTCTTCTCCATGTGTTTCAAACCCAGGGAGAAGAGTAACAGCAGCTAACAAGTGGGTAGAAAAGAGAGAAGAAGCCTATAGGCTACCTGTACAGATCCTAGCTGGGGGATGCAGCAGGAAGTCTTTCTGTTTGTTTTGATCTTCCTTTGAGTCAATGTCATACATTAACCTGAACATTCTATTTTCTGAATCACAATGATGTTTTGTGACTTAAAGTAACTTTAGGACTTTCTGTTACCTACAAGTGGCCGGAAAATTATAGGGCCTACTAGATTTTTTCTTGAGTAGCATGATATAAACATACCCCCTAAATATCATATATATTTCAACTTGGTAAGGTCTTTATTGTACATAACCACCATGCTGTTTTTATACCTAAAAATTATCATTCTTTAAAAATTACTGAATACTCAGACCATGTTTAAATTGTCCTTATCTCAAAAAGTATCTGTTTTTGTTTGATTAATGTTGTATAGGAGGGCCCCACATTTCATTTGATTGTTTAGTCTCTGAAGTCTCTTGTAATTGAAAGTCCTCTTCCTGATATTGTCATTTACTTGTTTTGTGTCTTCTATGTTTTCCATAAACGTTACTTATATCTACAGGTTTAATTAAATTGAGGTTTTTTTTTTCAGACAAAAATAATTCGTAGTTTATATGAATAATTATTTTGCTTCAATCGGTGCACACTGTCTTATGGTTCTGCTTTAAGTGATACTGACAGTGGACCAGCCCTCAGCTTTAAAACTTCCTTATCTTTTTATTTTGTATATTTTTGTCTTAAAATTTTTTTTTCATTGTGGTAAAATATACACAATATAAAATTCATTATCTTAACCATTTTTAGGTGAACATTTCAGTGGCATTAAGTGCATTCACGTTGTTATGCAACCATCACGAATGCTCATCTCCTGAATTTTTTTCATCTTTCCAAACTGAAACTCATACCTATTTAACTATAATTCCTCATTCCTTCATCCTCCAGCCCCTGACAACCACCATTCTACCTTCTGACTCTATAAATTTGACCATTTTAAGAACTTCATATACATGGAGTCATATAGTGATTTGTCCTTTTGTGATTGGTTTATTTCACTTACTGTAATGTCTTCGAGGTTCATCCATATTGTAGCATGTGTCAGGATTTTATTTCTTTTTAAAGCAGAATAATATTCCACTCTATGTCTTGCTTTCTTATTTTCCTATTAGAAAAAAATAATATGTTTTTCTTTATGGAGATGAGATCCTGGTCTGTCACTCAGGCTGGAGTACAGTAGTGTGATCATAACTCACTGCAGCCTCGAACTCTTAGGCTCAAATGATCCTCCTACCTCAGCCTCTTGAGTAGCTGAGAATTACAGGTACAAGCCATGGTGCCTGGCTACCTCATGTTTTATTGTTGCAAAATACACATAATAAAATTTACCATCTTAACCATTTTTAAGTGTACAGTTCATTGGTAATAAATACATTCATGTTATGCAACTGTCACCACTGCCCATCTTCAGAACCCTTTTAATATTGTAAAATGGAAACTCTATATCCATTAAACAATTAACTGTCCGTTTATCCATCTCCTAGCCCCTGGCATTCAACTTTCTGTTTTTATGATTTGGACTACTCTCAGTACTTCATATAAGTAGAATCATAATATTTTGTGTATCCTTTTATTTTGATATGAAAATAGTATTTAGCTAGATTTAGAATATATATATGTGATGATCTCAGTCTTTAAGTTAGAGCCTTAGTACATTTACGTTTATTGTGATTACTGCTACTTGTCTTGTCTTATGTGCCTTATTCATCCTACTTTTTTTATGTTTCATTTTCTTTTTTTTCTTTTTCCAGTTTTTTTCTTCTACTAGTTTGGAAGTTACACATTCTACTGTTTTTCTAATTGTTCTCTTAGAAATTTTTTCATATGTGTCTAACTTAACAAAGTCTAAAATTAACCACTAATCAATATATTTATGTTTCTTTTTCCTAAAAGAAAGTATTAGAAAACTGCAATCTCCACCTGTTTAATATTTTTGCCTTATCTATCTTGTGTTTGTAAATTGACAAATTAGATATTATTATTGCTATTGTACTAAATGGTGAGCATTCATTTGGGTTTAACCACATTTATGTTTTTTTTTCCCCCATCACAATTTCTTCTTGCCTCTTAGACTCTCTTTCTGGGAGATATATCCTTCCTGAAACACATTATTTAGAAGTTCTTTTAGTAAGGACCCATTAGAAGTAAATTCTCCTAGTTTTATTTATCTGATAGTAACTTCATTTTATTCTAAGTTTTCAAAGATAGTTTCATTAGGTATAAAACTCTAGGTTGGAAGTAATCAACTTTCAGTACTTAAAATATAGTATTTCTCTGGCTTTTGAGAAGTCAGTTTTAAATTGAATTGATATTCTTTATAGAAACATGCCTTTTTAATCTGGCTGCTTTAAATATCTTTGTTTTTCCTACCTCCACTTTCTCCTTTCTGATTTTATTTTTAATGGGATGAGTGAGGATATATTTTTTTTTATCCTGTTCAGGATTTTGTGAGCTTCCTGAACTCAAGGATAATTGTCTTTCATCAATCTTGGAAAATTCTCAGCCATTATTTCTTTGAAAATAACCTCTTTCCCCAATGTTGTCAGTGTTTCCTTCTGGAACTCCAGTGAGATGTGCTGTAGAGTTCCTCTCTGTTCCTCAATCTAGTTTGTATTTCTATCTTTTTTCTCCCCCTGTGCTGTTTGTTGGGTGATTTTTTCAACTCTATTTACTGTTTTACAAATTCTCTTTTTAACCATGTCCAATACAATATGTAGACCATCTATTCGGTTTCTAATGTCAACGTACAGACATAGTGTGCATAAGAACTGTGCATTTAATGGCTTTTTGAAAAGTAGTGTCACTTTTTGGATGATTCCTTTTTTTTTTTTTTTTTTTTTTTTTGGTTTTGGGGCCTAATGACTTTCTCAGTCCCAAGCATGTGAAATAAAATCCTATAGGAAGTGATATTTAGACATTAGAAATTCAGGAAAAGACATAGCATTTTGTGAGAGACTATCCCATAGAAACTTTTTCTGTAAAGGGCCGGGAAATAAATAAATATTGTAGGCTATTGTGGGCCATGCAGTATAAGTTACAACTACTAAAATCTGTCGTCATAGGAAAAAAGCAGCCATAGACAACGTGTAAATGAATGAGCACAGCTATGTTCTAATAAAACTTTATTTATAAAAACCAGCAGGCTGTAGTTTTCTGACCCCAGCTAAGGAAATCTGAATTCTGCTTTGTGTTTGGATGAATTAAAACATTTGCTGTGCACACATTGCAAACAAAAGAGAAGAAGAGACAGCTGTTGTACATCTCTTTAGCTTGTTATGATTGCACTATTTCCACAAGTTTTGAAACATTTTTATTTTGCCCTAAATGTATTTTCCTATGTTGCAATATGATTTTTACATGCAGATTGAATGTGAAATACCCATAAACTTCCTAAATGTTGAAAATTGATAAAACACATTGATAAAATTGATTGTATAGAAAGAAGAAAAAAGTCTTTATTGCATTGCATTTTTATGTACTTTGTATTTTTTCTATACTATATATTTATTCACTTTCAAATTGTTTTTGGGATTTGAATTTGTTTTTATTGTTCAACTGACGTATTATTCTACCTGTCAAGATTGTTTGGATGTCTTCCATGGAGATGGAATGTATTATAATTTTTCTCCATTAAAGTTATTGGAACTATTTTTATATTTAATAATTTTTCATGTAAAGTTGTTAAGTAAGGGTCAGATCATCTTTCTTTCAATATGTAAAGTTTTATTTTTTAAGTCTATCTGATAGTTTTTGATAGTCTCTTTGTCTTTTGCCATGTACTTAAAACATTTTTATAGTTTTTATTTGATAATTCCAATATCTGCAACTTTTGTGCATGTAATTGTGCAGCATTTTTTTTTTTTTTTTTTCTGTTACTTGCTTATGACAGCTTTCCTCCCTGAAAGTTTTGTGGTATTTTGATTTGAGCTTCTGGCCACTGGAATGTTATATGTGGGAATGTTAATGTGGGAATTTTTTGAGGCCTATATTTAAAGTGTGTTTGTTCAGAGAGGACTTATATTTATTTCTTGGAGGTATCTGGGAGTACTATCATTCCAAGGTGTTTCAAAATGAAATCTTTGGTCTGGAAATTTTGGGGCCACAGAGGGCCGATTTCAGCCCATACCTGTGTGAAGGAGGCCTTACAGTTAGGTGTTCTCAGGGCTCCTCTTTTTCATTTTTCACCCAGAGCCAATGCTGAGATAGGCAAGCATCTCCACTTGCTTTCTTGGATCATATTTTTCTAATTTACCTCCTAAGGCTGCTACATTTTGGGGGTTCTCAGTTCTGTGCATGGGATCTTCTCTGGCAACCTCTGGCCCCAGCATATGCCCTAGACATTGCCCCCTGTCCCTTCTAAGTGGCTCACTAACATCGATTTCCCAGCTACCAAGAGCAAACCTTATCTTTCTTACCTGTTTGGATCCATGCTTTCCTATTATTTCAGGGCCCTGAGAGTTTTCCTTGTTTACCTGTCATCTCAACCATGCATTCAGATATACATTTATAATATATATGTATATTTATAATATACATACACATGTATATACATACATACACACATATACATATATATTATGTGCATGTTTTGACATTCGGTAACTTTAGGTGTTTTATACAGATTTTCTTCAGCTATCTAGTCTGCCATATTGCTGGCAATGGAAGTCTGTGTTTTCTTCTTCCTCAAATTTTTCTGTGATCTCTCAGATATTCAGCCAAGAGTCAACACTAATAGAAGAAGGGAAGAGTACTTCAGAATTCTTCTTCTCTTTCTTGTGTTAAAAGAAAAACTTCAGACAAATTAAATTTAGCAGAGTTTATTTGTGCAAACAATGATTCATGAACCAGGCAGCACCTTGAAGTAGTAGAGTTTCAGAGAGCTCAGCCAGCAACATGCACTGGCAATATTTACGGACAGAGAAAGGAAGTATAGACACAGCTTGATTAGTCATGGCTGGGCATTTGCCTTATGATCTGATTCATTGGTAGCCCCTGATTGGCTGAAGCTTGGCTGCTGTGATTGGCTGAGACTCAGGTATTTGTTAGGAGAACATTCTCTGAAGTCAGGTGGCAGTTTGCTGTGTAGGGATTCAAAGTATTGAGGCAGCTTTAGGCCAATTTCACCTAGCTTATGACTTGGTAAAGGGTGTAGGTTTCAGGTTGCATGCAATAGGCTGATACTTTGAAATTTTTCATCTCCGATTCACATACCTTGATTCTGAGATGGAAGTGATATGGGGCGTGGCCATTCCAGTTCTGTTGTAATTCCCAGAGCCTGTCACTAGCCTGGTCCCTCTCCATCCCTTGACTGAGGAGCCTCAGCGTTCATTGTTGGGGGTGAACAGATAGCCCTGGCTCCCTGGTGTGCCATGAAGCAGCTGGGTACACTTCTTAGGGTGCATTCTGGCCCCTTCTATGGTTTGGGCTTGCACTCCTGGGCTTGGGCATGAATTCTAAGCTGGAGATAAGCTGTTCCTTCCTTTTCAGTATTCAGAGATGGCAGCAGAGGTTCCCTTCTGGCTACTTTCAGGTACACTAAGGAAAAAAAAGGTCTTTAATGACAACAAATAAAGCTCATATGAGCAGAAGCAAAATCTAGAATTCTCACCTTAGCTAGTCTCCCTTGGGAAAGGTTGTCGCACATGTAGATGTCTTTCAGGCAAACAGAAAAGCATGCATAATTTAGCATGGGTGTTGTTCTAGCAGCAGAAGGACGTAGACCACTCGGCACACAGAGAGCATTGTGCATTGCCTTTGTTACCCTCTGATTAAAATTCTGTCTTAGCAGTTGTGGAGGAGGTGAGCGATAATCCATATTGGCATAAAACTTCATATGTCACACAGCTGCCGGCTCCTAACTCAGAAAGTTTGAGACAATGGTGTTGATTTGGCAGTTAGCCTACATAGGGAATTGATTTATTCTTACTGATAGAAAATATAGGTTTTTGAAGTAGGCAATAATGGAATCTCTTTTACGCTTAAATAGAATTCCACATTAACAATTGGTGGAGTGTGGGCCTTGGCTGTGATCTTGCAATGTGAACATACCACAAGGAGCACGTTCCAAATTGACAAGAGTGCTTTACAAAATGTGAACTTAGAATATAGGGATGGGATTTTATTCTTAGTTAACTCATATTTCTGAGATACCTTCCATATAAAGCACTGCTATGTAAAACAAAAGAAATAGAAAAGTGTTTTGTTACATTGATACTGATTGTTCTTTTCACTTCTGTTCTGAAGTTCTACTCTTTATCAAATTGGTTATTAATCCTCAGAAATCCTCTTTCAGCACTGTACCATTTCTAACATAACAGGATAAAGGGATGAGTTAGGAGTATAATCATTTGAAATTATAAGTTCTCCAATTTTTGCCATTTACTTTTTATTCCCTTTGTATTGCATAATAAATTTGAGACAGCTACATGTTCTATCTTTCAAAAGAACAAATCAACAACAACATATCCAGTATCATCAAAGTTACAAAATAGATAAATTAGAAAATTATTTGCCTTCTAAAAAAACCCCAAACAGCAATTAAACTTCACTTTGTAGGATGCAGCAATGCAAAGTAATACAGAGAGTGATTCATATGGCAAGGGAATGGATTTCGAAATGATATAATTCATAAAGATCCATATATGTAACTTTTCTGCAATTCGATCTATTGACTAAAGTGTCTGTGAATACTTCTCACTTCTCTGTATATTGTTTATAACTCATAAACCTTGATGCTGTTTTCCTGTTTATTCTTTTAACACACATTCATGGAGCCACTACTATGTGCCAGATACTGGGCTGGTGGTACGGGGTGAAAGTCGCACGAAGACACCTTTGGCTGCTTTTTATTCTGCTTTCAGGATCAGGGAAGACAATATCAATTGAAAGGCCAACTATCGGTGAGTCAGAATTTCACGTTCTTGTTTTCAAGAGATGGTCCTTGAACACAGCAACTGATTCCGGTGCATGTTTTATGGTCGCTGATAAATAAAGTTAACCACAGTAGACTTTGATTGATTTTAATTGGATGTATTTTGTTGTAGAAATACTATTTAAAAAGTCTTTAACTTCTGCATATCAGGAAATTAAAAATGTTTTTGAGGACAGATTTTTCTTGTTAGTTAATGCTCATCAAAGACAGCAGGAGAAACACAAGCGTTATGCTAGTTTATTTGAAAACAGGCCATTTTTAGCACACTAATTTCTAGAAAAAAGAGAGAACTGATTAAAGCTGGATTGATTCAGATTGCAACTTTAGCTTACATTACCTAATTCTCTTAACTTGCAAGATGTAGGATTGATTGTAAGAAAGCATTTGGCCAATGGCACAGTTTTAGAAATGGTCTTGTTTTCTGTGTGTTATCAACGCGTTATGGAGATCAAAGCTCTAATGCCATACATAATTGAAATGTCAAAGATAGAGTTGCAGCATGGCCTGACAGCTTGGTTATTATTTGACTCAATATTTTAATTTATTTTCTAAATTATTGACCATGGCAACAGTTCAAAAGAGTTTTCAATATGCAATTATAGAGGATGCTGATGAGTAAGTATCTGCTGTTTCTTGATCAAGAATTAGAGCCTGAGATGGAATTATATTTTATTGTGGTGAAACATACATAGTACAGCTATTTTAAAGTATACAGTTTGGTGGCATTAAGTACATTCACGTGGTTGTGCAACCATCGTGTACCCACAGATCTCTTTCAGGAGCTTATTTTTATTGCGGTTGTTTGGAGGTGTTGTGTTCGAGATGGAGTTGCATTATGGAAAAGTGGCATCCTTTTCTCAGGTTTTAGTTCATAAGATGACGTGTCAGGAAACAGCCGTATTTATTTATTTATTTGAGATGGAGTCTCACTCTCGTCCAGGCTAGAATGCGGTGGTGTAATCTCGGCTCACTGCAACCTCCACCTGCTGGGTTCCAGGGAGTCTCGTGCCTTAGCCTCCTGAGTAGCTGGGATTACAGGCATGGGCCACCACGCCTGCCTAATTTTTGCATTTTTGGTAGAGACACAGTTTCATTATGTTGTCCAGGCTGGCCTCGAACTCCTGACCTTGGGCGATTCACCTGCCTTAGTCTCCCAAAGTGCTGGGATTACAGGCATGAGCCACTGCCCCCGGCCAAGGAGCTTCTTTTTCTTGCCGGTTGTTTGGAGGTGCTGCGTTTGAGTGAGCCTCATGGAGTTGCATTATGGAAAAGTGGCATCACAGGTTTCTCAGGTTTTAGGTTGGAAGATGATGTGTCAGGAAGCAGCCATCTTTAGAGGCTGTTTAGGCTCATGGTTGCCTTTCTTTCAGGGAGTCTTTCAACTTCCTCGTACCCCCTAATTCCCGTGGCATTCCTGTCCAGGTTAATTCTCCATTCCCTGACGCTTCAAGGAGTTCCCCACCTCTCCTCCAAGGGCATTTGCCAGCTATCCTGGTGGCATGAAGAATGCAGGAGGACACATTCTGTTCTGCCCAAGCTTGGGGCAGGGAGAGCTGGTTTCAGCTCTGGCCAGTGGCCATAGGAGTCTGGTTTGCAAGATGATTAGAGTGATGGAACACAAGAGAGCTATTTCAGTGTTACTGACAAATAAATACCAGGGACTTATTAAAGGATATTCTACTCTAAGAATACAGTCAGAGGGATGATCAGGGGCCATTTTGTTCCTATTCAGGAGTACAGGCAACTCTTATCACTGGATCGACCTGGGAGGGCCGGCTGTCACCTGGGAGGTGGGTGTCACCCCTGTAGCTTTGCACACAAGGACAGAGAGCAGGCAGCTGAGAGCGATGACCTAGTTATTCCTTCCGGTGGGGTCACTTTATATCCTTTTTTGCTTACCCTTAATTACATTTTTCTTTATTGGAAAAAGTCAATTCAGAATAGCAGGCCACTTAAACATCATAATTCCAACCTCAGCATGGACATGATACCAGTTTAACAATACAGAACATTTTTAGTCCCCTAGCATAAGCGATTTCTTTATTAGCAGCTTGACTAGGAGTCCTGCAGTGTGCAAATTCTGTTAGTGGCTGCATTTTCAAATCCTTCCTCAGCCAGTCAGGGAGCTACATGTCCCTATTCCCCAGGAGTTGTTCTATCTTGGTCTTCATGATCTCTTGGTTGGTTCTGAGCATTCTGATTTAGGAACAGCGACCTTGAGTGTAAAGAAGGGAGTGTGATGGCTTTTAATGCGTTTTTGACTTTGCATTTCTCAAGGAATGAGCTTTCTGTTTTTCTGTAACTCAGGCAGATGAGAGTCGTGATTATAGATTGGGGATCTTGAAACATTGCATGGGCACTATCCGTTACATTGTAAAGGTCTATAGTCTGGTGGGCTCCAGTGGCACCCTTTGTCTCAGATCTCTCCCTCTGAACGTGGAATGGCAGGTGACATCAGCACCCTAGTTCTGCTGGTCGGCTGATTTCTCCTGCTGAGAGCTGAAGGTGCTGGGGAAGTGAAACATGATGCTTCCTCACAAAAAGGTGACAGTTCCGCGGTAAAAGAGGATGGGAACTTCTTCATGGGATGCCTGTTCAACTCTTGCTTCTAACTGCTGTGGAGCCCAGGAATCCTCCAGGCACAAGGTCATATGGGACCACCCTTCTGTGTGTGGTCAAAGCACAGGATAAAGGAGGGGGAAGGGCCTTCTTGTGGCATTCATAGCATGTTCTCCACATCTTCTGTGGCAGATTATTCCTGGGCCAGGGAGTGCAGGAGAAACATAATGTTAGATCAAAATGAAATGAATTAAAGCCTTTCAACTGGCCTTGGTGAGGTCCTAGGCTCTCTAAGTTAAAAGGAACCTATATCTACTCTAGCTAGCCCTCTGATCCTTGAAGCTTCTCTACAGCATCCCAGGTTGTCCGGTCTGTATTTGAATACTCCTGGGACAGCAAACTCACTACTTCACAAGGCAGGGCATTCTGCATCTGTATGGCTCAATTTGGAAGTGTTTTACAGCTTCTACCCATTGGTCTTAAATTCTGCCCTTAGAGGAATGATGAACCATGCATAGGAATGGTTGCTAGTTTGCGTATGAGCACTGCCTGCAAATATACACGCAATCACTTCACAAGCAAGCGAGCAAACAAACAAACGAATAAGCAAATATTAGAGTGAGCTGAGAGTTCTTCTTAACTCTGTATGTTATTTAATTCCCTTGGTTTAATGTGCTCAGAGACTTCTGAGTGTATTAATTTTCAAAAGACATGACTTTCTTTCCTTACAACAGTGGTACATTTCAGTCCTTACTTAGTTGTATCTGGTAGGTCACATTTAACTGTTTTATATTGTTAAGGAATTATCCACGGAACATTTTGTGAGAAGAAATAATAGGAAATTTGTGATAATTGCCTTGGGGAAATATATCAGCTTAAAAAAGAGTAGGAACCTTTGAAAATTTTCCCTTAGTAAGCTTGTTAACATATTTGTAACCCATAGCTCCTTAGAAATCAGACTGCCTGCTTACAGGACAATTTTATTTTAATTTCACCTTCTCAAAGGCCCTATGCCAAAGGTAGGTGAGTTGAGCCTTTTGGGGGGTTAAGGAAAGGGTTACCATTTTTTTCCACAGTGCAGTCATACACACCTAAAAACGTTCCAGAATTTTTGGTAGAAATTGTAAGAAAGTATTAAAACTTGAGAAATGAATTAACAAGCCACCTTTTTATGCAGAGGCAGCGTGCCTCTGCATTGAATGAATAGTACTTTATTCTTACAAATGCATAAATTGTGGGCTGAAATGTGGAATGAACATGTGGTCTCAAAATCAATGAGAGTGTGTGTGCATGTGTACTCAGATTAGAATAAGTCTGTGCAAATAGGATTATAAGTCTGACCTAAACTCACAGAACCCTGAAATAGAAGAGTTTAAAATGAAATTCTATCTTCAGCTCACACCCCTGAGTTGAAGCATTTCTTCGAGTTTCTCAGATCCTTCTTACTGTAGCATTAATAATTTCTACTGCACAAAGAATGCTTGATATTTTAGCCTGCATTCTTATTCACTTTTTATTTTTAGCGCTGACCTGTAGATGTGTTAATTTTTTCCATAAAAATTGTTAAACTGTGACTGTGGAAAAATGAGCCTACTTGTTTTGAATCATGTAGAAATTATCATAGTGTTTCCTTTGTGTGAGTCACACTTACATTTTACACGGAAGAATTTTCTTAATCCCCACAACAACCTTACAAGATTTTACAGATGAGGAAACGGAGGCGCTGAATGGCTAAATGACTTGCCCAGGCCGTGCTGCTAGTAAGTGCTGGAGCCCAGATTTAAGCACTGGCAACGCGGTTCCTGAGCGTGGGTTCTTAATCATTGCACAACACAACCTCTCAGAACATCGCGCGTAGAACCGTCGCACTTGGAATGACATCTTGCTTCTATTCATTAAGATAAGGCTAGTTTCTTAAAAAGACTCAATAATAATTTTAGTTGTTTAAGGAAATATGTGTTTATTTCCCTCTCATGTGGTCTGAGGGGAGCATTCCAGGTGAGCAGACCTAGGAGGCCTCAGGGCAGAGGGAGGACTTTCGCTCACTTTCCACTTGAGACAACCGAGGCCCACCTTGGTCCCAGGGTCATACCTATGTGTCAGGAAGGATGGGAAATGTCACCCAGCCATGGTGTGAGGGGAAAGGGGGGGCACATTTTGATGGGCAACCATCAACCGTGACCAAAAAGGAGAATATTGTTATCTTGATAGAAACAATTTGTGGTCAGTTGCATTGGCTCACACCTATAATCCCTTTGGGAGGTCGAGGCGGCTGGATCGCTGGAGTCCAGGAGTTCGAGACCAGCCTGGACGACATGGTGAAATCCCATCTCTACATAAAATACAAAGATTAGCCTGGTGTGGTGACATCCATCTGTAGTCTCAGGTGCTTGGGAAGCTGAGTTGGGAGGATGACTTGAGCCTGGGAGGTGGAGGTTGCAGTGAAAGCCATGATCACACCACTGTACTAAAGCCTGAGTGACAGAGCCAGACCCTGTCTAAAACCAAACCAAACCAAACCAAACCAAAACACAATTTTTTAATTACTATGTGCAACCTGTCAACTAAAGAAAATAATTAAAGAGAAGGAAAAAGTCACTTCGAATTCCACTGGACATTTTTTTTTTTTTTTTCCTCCATGCTGCTCATCATCCACTCCTTCCCATAAGCCCTCTGATTTCCTTTTGGGGAATCACATGTCTCCCCAATGAGGGATGTCTGGTGTGATTGAGAAGCAGGTCAGGTGCCTTCTGTCAGCCCCAGGGGTGAGTGTGTGACCCAGGCTGGACCAATAGCAAGCTTCTTCCCAGGGATTTGAATTTTGAGGGGAATAAAAGTGCTGGAGTTTATTCATTCCTGGAGGTGGCACCTTGGCCAGTAACTCTGTATGACGATGCTCCTAAGGTGGCTGTCTAGAAGCGTCTAGAACTGCCTTAGTTCTCACTGACTTACAAGTGTGGCTCCTCAGCTTTCAGTCCTCTGAGCTCTCAGTATCCTAATGAAACCCCTTTTGTTGAAGTTAGTCAGAATCGGTTCCTGTTGTTTGCCACGAATGATTTTTAACGGATATACTTGCTCTCCGGAGGAAATCTCTGCCAGCGTTTGATGTTTTCCTTCTATTGTCTTCTGGCATATTTTTTTCATAGTCAGTATTATATTGTTCATACGACTTTATACTCATTCTAAAAATATTTGTACATGGTGACTATAGTTAATAATAATGTATTGTATATTTTTTAATTTCTGAGAGGGTAGATCTTAAATGTTCTCACCACAAAAAATGATAAGCATGTGAGGTGATGATGTGTTAATTAAACCATTGTATGATGTATTCATATATCAAAACATTATATTGTATGCTGTAAACATATACAATTTTTGTCAACTATACAAAGGAAAAGAAAACATGAAAACAAAAACATAAAAATGAATAATTTTTCATTTCACAACAGTAGTTGTATAATATTGGATTGCACGAATGTTCCATATTTATCAAGGTAGTTAACAATTTTTTGTGTCACAAACATATTTTTTAAATTACGTATCATTTTAGAATCATAGGGTTATTTCATTTATCAAAGGCCCTATGTATTATTGTGTTAAAATGTAATGTTAACTTATCTTAAAGTTTGTGACTATTTACAATAACATTTTTATCCAAATGCATGGAGCTTACATTATTTCCAATACCCAGGCGATGCAGGCAGAATTACCAATATTGTGTTAGGAAATTCAAGGCCGCCTGACTTTCCCTAGGTAATATGGCCAAAGAGACTTCACAAAAAAATTTAAGTCTTCAGAACACAGAGGATTTTAAGTGAAACTACTCTGAATGATACTGTCATTGTGGATCCGTGTCATTGTACCTTTGTCCAGACCCACAGAATGCACAATACTGAGAGTGAACCCTGACTTATGGACTTTGGGTGATAATGATGTGTCGGTGTAGGTTCCAGTGTAACAAATGCACCCTCTGCTAGGGTGTGCGGGTCATGGGGGAGGCTGTGCATGTGTTGGGGGTAGAGGGTTTATGGGAAATCTCTACATCTTCCTCTCAATTTTGCTGTGAACCTAAAACTGCTCTAAAAAAGTGAAGTCTTTGGCCAGGCGTGGTGGCTCACTCCTGTAATCTCAGCACTTTGGGAAGGCGAGGCATGTGGATCACGAGGTCAGGAGTTTGAAACCAGCCTGGCCAACATGTTGAAACCCTGTCTCTACTAAAAGTACAAAAACTAGCTGGGCATGGTGGCGGGCTTCTGTAATCCCAGCTACTAGGGAGGCTGAGGCAGGAGAATCGCTTGAAACCAGAAGGCAGAGGTTTCAGTGAGCCGAGATCCCGCCACTGCACTTCAGCCTGGGCAACAAGAGCGAAACTCCATCTCAAGGAAAAAAAAAAAAAAAAAAAAACAACAGCAACAATAAGAAAAAAAGTGAAGTCTTTAAAGATTCAGGTATTTTGGTGCATTGGGTTCCATCTTACTTACCAAGTTGCTTTTCAGAGCCATGCTGGGTGCCCCCTTGCCTTGGGCAGCCAGGACGCAGATTCTTATAGCTGTGCCTTCCAGAACTCAGCCATCTCTTTAGAATGGAGGGTGGACTGTACCAGTGAAGTGCTCGCCAAAGCTTAGTGTCTTGGACTTCTGCACCTGCCTGAAAATGGACAGTTATCTATAGTGTCAGAGGGAGACTCTGTGCTCACTTCTGATCTTCGGTAGTTTATTGGGTAAGGATGAACCCTGCAGGTTAAACAGCAGCAGTTAGAGATGAGTAGATGGAGGCATAGGCAGGAGCAAGGTTGGAGTTCATGAGCCAGTCAGCCACAGTGAAGCCAGGGAGGTGAGATCAGGGGTAGCAGGGCTCTCGGAGATGCTGAGGGCACAGCTCTCTGCTCACGTGGGATGGGGCACCAGCCGGAGAAGAGAATGCGGGGCCACCAAGCACACGTGGTGCTCTGTCTTTCCCACTCCACCCTTCCTGAAAGGTCATGACACATGGCCACAACACACAGAGGATGCAGGGTGTCTGTGCATAAAACCCATAGGGCTGTGCGACTTAAATATCTGAGCAGAACAGGTTTCTATTTGCAACTTGTATTGACTTCATTGCACCTTCATTGTATTTAGCGAATCCTTATGTATTAGCCAAGAGTGCAACAGCAGGCAGAATAATGGCCTCCCAAAGACAGCCACGTCCTAATCCTTGTCATTGTGATCTGTTATTATATGCAGGAAAAGGGACTTTGATGTGATGAAGGGAGGGAGCTTGAGATGGAGAAATTATCCTGGGTTATCTGGGTGGGTTCAGTATCACAGATTTCTTGAAAGAATCAGAGAAAGAGAGGTGGTGATGAAAGCAGAGAACCAAAGTGATGCCATGTGAGAAAACCTCAGCCAGCCATTGCTGGCTTTGGAGTTGGATTCAGGAGCCACCAACCAAAGCCTCTGGAAAAGGCATGGAAATGGATTTTCTGGACACTGGAAAAAGCAAACAAATGGATTCTCCTAGAGCCTCCAGAGGGAATGCAGCTCTGCCGAGCCCTGGATTTTAGCCCAGTGAGATGCATTTTGGGCTTCTGACCTCCAGCATTTTAAAATCGTACACTTGGGTGGTTTTAAGCTGCCAGGTTTGGGGTAGTTTGTGGCTGCAGCCCTGGGAAACCGATACAAACGTGCTGCTGGGCAACGGTGATCTTGCTTTCTTGGACAACTCGTGCTCAGCTTATTGGAAACTGGAAAATCAGCGTGGGGATTTTATACCAAATCTCTACTTTAGGGAGAATTTAGGCACAAATTTAACTGAAAGCCAGAAAATCCTAGGGTTTTCGAAACGAGAGATTTGAGGCCTCTCCTCCTTGGAATAAATGGTAATATGTTACTACTTCTAGTGATAGAAAAAATTTCCTACTCTTTAAAAACAGACTCTTTGCTTAAGCATGGAACTATAGATCAGAGCTCTGTTTTCAAACCAACTGTTTATATTTTCATTTGAATTTGGGACCAGGACTGTTTACAGATCGTAATATAGCCACTTGTGTTTTCCAGAGTGTTTTTAGCGTTTTCTCGTGTACAGTACCATCAAATGGTGCAGTGTATCACTAGGCTTAATTGTAAGCTTTTCAAAGGAGGCACTTTTTCCAAAACGTGTGTCCTAGTATGAGAAGAACACAAGTGACCTCTGTGTCCTTGTACCAGAAAGCAAACCTGTTGCCGTGCCTTCCTCCTCGTGCCTTCATCTCCTCTCTCTGTCCCAGCAACTTCCGTTCCTTAGTGGATCATTTTATAAATTCCATTCAGTTTTTTTTCTTTTGATATCCTGAGAACTGACAAAGTCAACTAGTCCTGAGGTTTGTGGCAAACACTGTTTTATTCTTTTTTCAGAATAGTACCTTGCATTTGAAAAACGTGAAAATGATGTGACATTTTATGTGATGTAAGTGATAATTACACTTTCTAAGAATCTGCACCTCAAGATGTTTTGGGTTTTTATTATGGCCCACTTGTCTTTCTTTAGTACGTGAACAATATTAAACACACACATATGATATTGTTTCCATTTATTTGGGTGTATACCCCAAATATAAGTTCCTTCAAATATAAGGGCTTGAGAATAAGGGAAATAAGACTGACCTTAAATTTTAGTATCAATCCGTTGGGTCTTAGGGCCAGAGCCCAAAATAACGTGAAGATTTCGCAGGACAGAGGCTTGAGGGTAATCTGAGAAAATAAATTAGCATAAACAAATAAAGGAGGCTTGCTCTAAAGTGGAGATGATTGAAAAGGGAGAATCTTCAGACACTGGAATCACTTATCTAATCTTGGTCCCTAGAATAGAGATTGGTGGCAGGTAGTGGTGACAGCCAAGGAAATCCAAATAGTCTGGTTGCCCTGAAAACATTTAGAAAATAGCTGTGCTTGCTTCTGTTTTGGTTTTCTCAACAACGTTCTGATATTTACTGGGCTTTCCCTGTTGCAGATCTTGCTACTTGGGGAGAATATACAGGTCCCCAAGATGTTAATTCTATTGCAAAAGAAGAGTTGGTGCTCTAGTCGTGCTCAGGACTGTGGGCTTGGTTAATCTGAGTCTCTCTGAGTGATGACCCTGCCCTTGATGAGTGTGCAAGGCCAGTGCCCATCCATGACTCTGGTCAATGCACCAGGGCCGTGAGGCCCCCTGCAGGGTGGCCAGCTGGATTGAACTTGGTGGGCCACACGCTCCCATCTGCTCCCTTCTCCAGTAACTATCCATGACCCTAGGCTGGGGAGACCGTGTGCAAATGGTGTTGACTTTTGTGGCTAGACCTGGATTTGCATCTTGGCTCTGAAACCTAATACCTATTTAAGTTGACTTTGCTGGGCCTCTGTTTTTGTGTCTGGAAATTGAGGAGAACACCTCCATGGTAGGGTACCTGGCAGAAAGTAAGCGTCCAAGAAATTATAACCATTATTTTAATTTTAATTAGCTAAATGCATCATAAGACATTGCAAAAAGCTAATTGATTAATTCATTTATTTAAATAAAAAATACTGATTGAGGCCCTTTATGTGCCAGACACTATATACCGTGTACATTTTAGGGGAGAGAGCAGTCAATGGGACAGGCAGGGCAGTCTCAAATGCCAATTTCTTTTGCTTCCTTCTTGGTTTTAATGTTCTTTTTCTCAACTAATTAGGAAAAAAATAGATAACTAAATGCTTATTTTAAACAAATTTGAAATGTAAGTAAAGGTTTCTATTGAACTTAAACCAGCATGAATTAATCAGTTTTAAAACACAGAAAAAAATTCAATACGAAATTTCTTTTTTTTGCTTGAGTTGAAGACTTGCTAGATTTTGGCAGCTGACACAGTAAATGGTTTACTGTAGCAACATTTTAGATTTGAATCTTTACATTGGCTACACTAGGGAATTTGTTTTTATAGCAATTAATTTTTCTTTTGAAATTAATATGAAAGGGATACATTTAATGATCCATAGAAGTATTGACTTTATGTAAAGGAACAGCTAAAGCCAATTAGCATGTTTTAATTTGCATATACCATGCAGTTCAGTAGGCATAAATGTGTTCTCCATGTAATGCGTGATAGTTCTCAACTACGTGATATGATGAGAAGACTTGGGCGGTCTTTTCAAATTTAACCTTTTCCACGACACATAGAATTCTGTTGACTTCTTACAGCCTATGTGTTCTGGGTAAAATATTTTTGTAGTTGCAGATTTCAGAGTGAAAACAGTGATTTCCGCACTTTGCTGATCAAAATCCTTCTATACATGGTGAGTGGAGTAGGCAGAGGGCTTGGGGTCTTGGTGGGGAACTTGGACTTGTTGCGTGGGACTGGAGATCAGTTTCGCGGTCTCCGGGATGTTGTTCACAGCAGGTTTTGGAAATGGTGGTGACAGGACTAGGACTCAAGAGGAAAATCTGGCAGATACCCCCAGTGTGGTTCTGGGGTGTCAGCCTCGAACTAAGAACCCAACGGGGGACATTTCAAGGTGACTGAGTTCCAACAGAAAGGGAGAGGGCCGGCTATACTGTTTGGTCACTGATTCTTGCATCCCATGTTTATTGTCACCTAGTGTGCTCTGGGAAATGGTGCTTTAAAACCCAGTGTGTGTTTTCTTCTCCATCCTGGCTGTGCAACTCCTACAGGAGATGAGATCTGAGGTCTCAGGGCCTCTGCACAGGGCTGCCCTTATCACCTCGGCAGGCCCCCTTGGGGACAGGTGTCAGGCTCAGATTCTTCATCAGGGGCTTTGTTGTGATGTTTTAAAACATGCAACCAAAACCCTCCTCTGGGGTGCTGCTTGGCCAGGGCATTCTTGGGCATGAGCCAACAGCACCAGCATCATCCAGAGAGCGATGGAGGAAAGCTTTTTCCCTTTTGGGCACTGGGAACAAGCAAGTGAATGGGAGGAAGAGGGGAGGGAGGGTGGAGAGAGAGAATCAGCATGATCCCTTCCCATGCCATGCCTGGCACAGCCACACTCCTTAGCCTTGTCCAGGGAAGGAGCCACTCCTCAAAACTACTCCCCAAGACATGTAATGTGTACAGTTCTACCAGGAAAGGTTGATTCTCTTGGACTGAACAGTGTCTCTCAGGCAGGATAAATGTGATATTTTAGTGTGAAGTGGCCCAATTTAAATGCTTTCAGCTAGAAGCCATTTCTCCCTCCTCTGAACTCTCTTGAGCACCCCAGCTATGGCTCATGTGCTTGTCACTGTCCATCAGGCTTTACGATTATTCTTCCGAGTTTCTTATCTCCCCCGATAGATAAGAAGCATGTGTGGACTGGGATTGTGTTTTTTTTCTCTCTCTTATTATTAAGCACACTGCCTCCCTACATCACTGGGGATTGAGTTTGGCTGCCTGTAATGGAAAACCGAAAATGCTGGCAGGAAATGTAAGGTTTCACTTCTCTTGTGCTAGGAGAAGGACAGGGGTAGTGGTTCTGGACTGGCGCAGTGGTTCTTCCATGTCACCAGTGCCCTTTTGCTTTCTCCTCTGCCTTTCTTATCATTCTCAGGTTTGCAAAATGGCTCTTGTACCTCTGTCGTTACATCACCTTCCAGGAAGTCTAAAGGGGAAAAGATGAGGTCTAAAGGGATGGGCCAGCCTCGTGTGCTCCTTCTGTTATTAGAAAAATGATAGCTTTCTTGGAAGACCCTAACTAGTGAGCTTCGGCTCATGTCTCACTGCCCAGAAGTGTGCCATGTGACCATACTTAGCTGCAGGGGATCTGGGGAAGGGAGGTGTTTTATTGCTGTTGTTTTTTCATAAGGGAGAATATATGGCTGCCTGGAGCAAAATTGGGGTTCTACTCATAAAGAAGAAAGGCGAATGTAGGCAGCTGGCATTGTCTGGCATCCTCCCATGTAGAAATGACTCAGACAGACACTTGCAGAATGAGTGGCTTTAACTGTGGACACAAAGCTTTGTCCCGAGAGGGGAAGATCAAGGTCTAGAATCCCAGAAAGAGACAACACAGGGAGTTTTTGCTGATTTGCGCCTACCATCATCACACAACTATTTTGGACATTTAGCTCCTGGCATCCATTGTCTTGTTGTTGTTTTTCTGAAAATATCTTAAAAGGATGGGAGATTTCTAGATTAGGACCTTGGTGACGTTTAATGTACCCAGGCTTAGGGGCCTTCTGAGTTTTGATTGGTCATAACAGAGGCAGATTGAAGAATGTGTGCCTACTTCCAGACACACCCCTTAGATAATGACAAATATCAGCATGTGAAGATCTACTTGTCAACCCCCCATCATTGGGAGTACAGCGTGTCTGTGCCAGGCATGGGAAAGAATTCTAGCTTTTTCTCCTCACTCTCATCCCACTTCCAAAAAATGCACACAACCTGGCAAGATAAAATATAAATCAGAAAGACAAATGAGTCCAAGAGAAAACAAGGGTCGGAAGTGATGACTTGAGCCAGGGCTGAAGTATAAGTTACTGTTTTGTATAGTGTAGGTGTATATTGTATATGTGTGGCCTAAGGTTCTGTGTACTTCTTAGAAATAGGGTATGAATTTAGCTCTCAGGTTTTAGCAGTCACCAGATGGAGGGCAAGACTCTGTTACACAGTTTGCAGTGTCTACAAGACAAAGATAGATGGTTACTCAAGGGAAGCTTAACTCTTTACAACGGTGAGAGATCTTGCAGGGCATATGTTAATAGCCATAATATGTCAGGACATCTTAGCATGATGGGGAATTTGGGTTACAAGAATCCAGATGAGAGAGGAAGTTCATTCCTGTGGCCTGAGAGGGCTTCACGGTCATGATGACCCTTGCAGAAGAGACAAGGGTAGAGTGGATGGAAATAAGTCCTGTTTGGCCAGAGTAGAGCTTTGTGTGTGGGAGGCATGGGAGGCAATTTGGGTGGATTTAGAGATGGCTAAATAGTAAACAACTGCAAACTGGGTAATGTTTTGGGCTGGAAAAGTGACATGATCAAAGCAATGTTTTTAAAAAATGACTAAGTGTTCATGATGGGAAAGCATTGCATGTAATAATTATCAGTTCGCATGAAATAGAAACAGTACACTGATGGCAAGAAAAAAGAAAAGAGAATGTGTTTAAAACACATTTTTCCAAAACACAGATTCACTTGCTGCAACTGTGCGTTTTGTTGCTATAGCATAGGAATTGTGCAAATTCAGTCTTTGGCTTCTACCTTTTAAATAGGAAAATGGAGGAGAAACAGAAAGCCTGTGGCCAGGCTCAGTGGCTTGCGCCTGTAAACTCAGCACTTTGGGAGGCTGAAGCGGGTGAATCACTTGAGGTCAGGAGTTCAAGACCAGCCTGACCAACATGGTACAGCCCCATCTCTACTAAAAATACAAAAATTAGATGGGTGTGGTGGCAGGCACCTGTAATCCCAGCTACTTGGGAGGCTGAGGCAGGAGAATCGCTTGAACCTGGGAGGAGGTTGCAGTGAGCCGAGATTGTGCCAGTGCACTCCAGCCTGGGTGACAGCGTGAGACTCTGTCTCAAAAAGAAGGCTTGTTATGCTTTGTACCTTTTAGTTAGCATAAAAAGAGACTCTGGGCCCCAAAGGGAAAGCCTGCAGAGGCCCCAGCCCATGATACCCAGCCCTGCAATGGCTTGATGGTGGATGGTGGATGGGGCAGGGGTAGTTATAGGGCATCTTGGCCTATGGATCCTTGGGGCCTGCCTTAGCAGTGTCCCAGACTAGTCTAGACTCGGGTTGCAGTGCCTGAGGCTAGCCCAGACCATGGTTACAGTGCCTGAGGTTAGCCAAGACCAGGGTTACCGTGCAGGAAACTAAAAGTAGTCTCTAGCCTTGCAGAACATAACCTACAGAAAAAAGCTATGGTTTTACAATCACTGGACAACCAAGCTGGGGTTGTTAAGCTGAGTCCCATTCAGGAGTTCAGGGGACTGGGTCCTGGGAACCGGAGACCCGAATAGGGCGTATTAGCTGTTTGATTCTATCCTAATGTCTAAACCACACAAAGGGGCAGCATGAGGGAATTTTTGGAGTGGTGGGACCATTTGCTGTGGTACTGTGGTGGTGGATATGTGATTCATTGCATTTGTCAAAACCCGTATAGCTGAACATATGGAGTCTAGAGGCTTGGTGGTGAATTCACTGCCTTGGAAGGTTAGTGGTCTACCACCTTCCTTAGTAATCTCTTGGTGTATCTATATTATGTGTCTGTACTCCACAGAAGATATTTTCTGCAGTCATAAAAAGAAAATAATAGTTCACTGCTACATAGGCTATGTCAGTGGTGACAAAGGACCTGTTTGCACCTTGCCTCTGTCACACAAGGTTAATGATAATACATATACCTTTTGACTGGTGTGGCTTCACTAAGACGGAGCCTGCAGAGGCACTGAGCATTGTGTGTAGGACTCAGTAAAAGTTAATTCCATTCCTCCTCTCTGCCAAAAGCAACTATTTCTTAAAATGATAATTTTACCAGAAACTAACATCTGCCTAGTGCTTATCACATGCGTTATCTCATTTGGTTTTCACAACAATCCTGTGAATTAAGTATGAATGTTTGCCTCGTTTATCCCCACTAAGGATTAGAAGTTTAAGTCCTTTGCCTAATGCCATGCTACAACTGAGTGGGAAGCTGTGGCTCCAGTATAGGACTGCAGACCCTAAGTCATATATAATTATAACTCTATTTGGAGAACTTGCAGAAAAGGATCAGATCAACTTTAATCCTCTATGCTATTTGTGTATTTGGAGATTGAAGGAAGTATAAGAAATTGCAAAAGGGAAATATTATTATTATTTCTTTTTTTTTGAGACAAAGTCTCACTCTGTCACCCAGGTTGGAGTGCAGTGGTGCGATCTTGGCTCACTACAACGTCCGCCTCCCAGGTTCACACGATTCTCGTGCCTCAGTCTCCTGAGTAGCTGGGATTATAGGTGTGCATCACCACATCTGGCTAACTTTTGTATTTTTCTTTTTTGCAGAGGCAGGGTTTTACCATGTTGGCCAGACTGTCTTGAACTCCTGACATCAGGTGATCTGTCTGTCAGCCTCCCAAAGTGCTGGGATTAAAGGCATGAGCCACTGTGCCCAGCTGGAAATATTAATTTTATTTTTAAAAGGGAAAGGTTTGTACTGTATTATCGAAGAAAAAAATGGTTTTGGTTGAGATAAAAGATAACCATGTATAGAACAATTATATAATAAAAAGCCAATATTGACAACACAGGAAGATCATATCTTCTATTAGGCAAGATAAAACATATTTAGAAGCATACTCCCTACCACACAGGATATGCCGAGCGCACAGAGAGAGGTACAAAGGCGGTGCTCAGGGCATGGAGGAAGGGAAGTTGGCATATGATATTTCCGCTGTGTCTCCCCTAGAAGACAAAAGCTTTATTTTGGGAGGGGGCAAGATTACAAGCTAGATTCAGGACTGTGTTAGAGGAAAGGGCGGGATTATTGAAGGATTGGCAGGATCACTGAAAATGCCACCTCCTTGGTTTCTGGGGTACACTGCCTGCTCAAGACTGAGGCTTAATCAGAACAAGAGAAGAACCTCCACCCCCATTCCCTACCGCCAGGCTGACAAGCATGGAGTGACAGGTAATATGCAGGAGACAGACTTTCCCTGAGACATGGTGCAAAGGAAGGACTGAAGTCTGAGAGTGCAGCAGTCACTGGAAAACAGACTTGGCAATCAGCCCTTGCCCTGAACACAGGGTATTACTAGAGGAATGTGAGGCTGGTAGGTCACTGAGAGTAACCATAGAGACAACAAACCTCCAAGTCAATCCAACTCCTAGTTAGATTAACTCAAATCCTTACACTAGAGACCTAGCAGAACTTGCAGAAGGAAAGATGTGCCCATTTCCAGGCATTAAAATATATTTACCCCCATCTTTACTCTCCCACACTCTCAATACAAAAATTACTAGGCATGCAAAAAGGCAAGAAAAAAATAAATTGTTCTGTTATAAAGACACATGCACCTAAATGTTCATCACAGCCCTGTTCACAACAGCAAAGACATGGAATCAACCCAGATGTCCATTAACAGTAGATTGGATAAAGAAAATGTGGTACATACACACCATGAAATACTATGCAGCCATTAAAAGGAATGAGATCATGTCCTTTGCAGCAACATTGGTGGAGTTGGAGGACATTATCCTAAGTAAACCAACACAGGAACAGAATAGCAAATTCCATATGTTCTCACTTGTAAGTGGGAGTTAAACAATGAGTACTGATATGGTTTGGCTCTGTGTACCCACCCAAGTCTCATTTTGAATTGTACTCTCATTATTCCCACGTGTTGTGGGAGGGACCTGGTGGGAAATAATTTGAATCATGGGGGCAGTTTCCCCCCTATTGTTCTCATGGTAGTGAATAAATCTCACGAGATCTGATGGTTTTTATCAGGGGTTTCCACTTTTGCATCTTCCTCATTTTCTCTTGCCGCCACCATGTAAGAAGTGCCTTTCACCTCCTGCCATGATTCTGAGGCTTCCCTGGCCATGTGGAACTATAAGTCCAATTAAACCTCTTTTTCTTCCCAGTCTCAGGTATGTCTTTATCAGCAGCATAAAAATGGACTAATACAAGTACACATGAACACAAAGAAAAGAACAGCAGATACTGTTAGAGGGGCCTACTTGAGGGTGGAGGGTGGAAGGAGGGTGTGGATCGAAAGCCTACTTACCAGGTATTATGCTTGTTACCTGGGTGATGAAATAATCTGGATACTGAACCCCTGCAACACACAATTTGCCCATATAACAAACCCACAGATGTACTCCTGAAACTAAAATAAAAGTTAGAAAAAAGACAAAGAAAAAAAAAAAAATCCCAGGAGACAAAGAAAAAAAAATCCCAGGAGACAAAGAAAAAAAAATCCCATCGGGACCAGACTCAGACATGTCACAGATGTTGGAACAATCTGATAGGGGGCTTAAAATAACTATGATTACTAAGTTAAAGGCTCTAATAGAAAAGGTGAGCAACGCACAAGAATGGATGAGTTAATAGAAATTACTCAAACTGAAGCACAAAGAGGATTTTTTTTTTAAAAGGAAAAACAAGAATAAAACCAAATGCTCCACAACTCTGGGGTAGTATCAGTCTAACACATAGTTTGTTGGAATTCCAGAAGGAGACTACTGGAGAGAGAGAATAGAGATGGGAAAAATATTTAAAGAAATGATGGCTGAGAAATTTCCCAAAGTAATGACAGACACCAAATTACAGATCCGAGAAGCTCAGGGGATTACCAGGCAGGATAATTACAACAAAACAAAACACACCCAGGTATGTTATACTCAAATAGTTGTAAACAGAAGAGAGAGAGAAAATCGTAATTCAGCCAGAGAAAAGGAATCTAAGTATAGGCTGCTTTTGAAAGAGAAAAATTAGAGGGCCGAAGATGGGTTACACAGCAGACAACAAAAGTTTGAAATTATTGGAGCAAGAGATCAACAGGAGTGGGGAATAATTGGATAAAGTTTATAGATGGCAAAATTGGCCTTTGAAAGGAGAAATAGCTCCTTCTTTTAAAAGACAAGATAAAAAGAAGAAGGGTGAAGCTGGAGAGCGTTTTGAGTGCGGAGAGGAGGATGTGGAGGTGAACTCATTCGAGTGCCGTGCATCCATTGAGTAAAGTAGGCCACAGGTCTTCAGCAGGATCAGAGAAAGGCATTTCCTAAACGTGTTCTGTGGTTTCCTTTCACTGCAGCTTGGCCTCTCTCTTTCTTCCAGTCCCCTTCTCTATCTGGGGCTGCCGTAGCAAAATACCACAAACTTCATAGTAGCAAAAATGTATTGAAATTAATTTCAGCGGAAATATATGGTCTTGCAGATCTCGAGGCTGAGTGTCTGGAATTAAGGTGTCCTCAGGGGAAGATCCCCCCTGAAAGCCATAGGGGGTCCTTCCTCGCCACTTTCTAGCTTCTTGTGGTTTGCCAGCAATCTTTGGTGTTCCTTGGCTCGCAGCTGCAGCACTCCAGTTTCTGCTTTTGTCGTCACATGATGTTTTCTGTGTGTCTCTGTCTTCTCTTAAGGACACCATAGGATTTGGGGCCCACCTGCTCCTGTATGGCCTCATCTTAACTAATTATATCTGAAGCAACCTTATTTCCAAGTAGGATGCATCATGAGCTACTGTAGCTGAGGACTTCCACATATCTTTTTTAGTGGGGACGCAATTCAACTCATAACACTTACTAAGTCTTCGTCCCTCTTTGCAAAAATTTCTTCTAGGGAGATCCAACTCATCGTCTGAAGTGCATTTGAGTCCTACCTCCTACCTGAAGCCTTTCATAATGGAATTCCCTCCTCTCAGCACTCTGTCATGCTCTTCAAACAAGTTATATCTTTTATGTGGTTCGCTATTCCTGTCTGCCCGGCGCGGCTCACCATCCTGAGAGCGGAAGTGATTCAGCTGCTCTGTGCACCCTTCACAGGGTCCAGAGGCACTTCCTAGTGAGATGATTTAGGATCTTGCAGTACAGAGAAAACCATTACAATCAGAGGAAATGGGGATGGAGAGTAATCAGGCAAGCTTTTCTGAAAGAGATAAGATAAAGCATTGGAAGGATGGGAGGAAGAGAGAACATTCCAGGCTGTTTTTTGAAAATAGTATTTTTTTTTTTGTTTTGAGGGTAAGATTGTAACCATGCTTCCTTATAATAATGTTTTAGAATGTTCTGCACAGGGTCCACCAGGAGCCTTAACATCAGTCAATTAAGGGGATTGAGTTCATTGTTTCCAATTGCACTTGGATGTTTCTTGCCAAGCTTGGCCCTCTGCACATTTTTAGATATTCCATCTCTGTTAACTGTCTATGCCTTTAGCTCCCTCGGTGACGTGCTCATCTGTCTTTAGCATGGTAACAGGAGCTGTCCATCCATGCATTTTTGTTCTGTTGTGTTTTGGTGCTGTTTTGGCTGGGAAGGCACTGCATTTTAAGAAATGCAGTGGTTGACACTTCTTTTTTGTGATGGCGGTAGTTAGAGTGCAGAGACTTGGTGGCGATAAGGAAGAGCTTTGCAGGGATGATTTCAGGATGTGCTGAGTTTGGCAGAAGCACAGCAAGGTCTACTTGGGCCCTTGGAGAACAAGCAGAGTGAATGTTCAGGAAAAGAGTACTCAGTGGCTAGAGGTGGGCACCATGAATTTAAAAGGTTGCCATCATATTCTTTTCCTGGTTCCCTACCACAGACAGCTAAAATCTCTGGGTACTTCCATTGTCTCACTGTTCCTATGAAGCTGGGTACAGCAATGAGCATGAGTTTTGGTGTTGAAGAGCTCTGAGTTCTGGCCAGGTGTGGTGGCTCACGCCTGTAACCCCAGCACTTTGGGAGGTCGAGGCAGGCAGAGCACGAGGTCAGGAGATCGAGACCATCCTGACTAGCACAGTGAAACACCGTCTCTACTAAAAATACAAAAAATTAGCCAGGCAGGTGGCGGGCACCTGTAGTTCCAGTTACTTGGGAGGCTGAGGCAGGAGAATGGCGGGAACCCGGGAGGCGGAGTTTGCAGTGAGCCGAGATCATGCCACTGCACTCCAGCCTGGGGGACAGAGCGAGACTCTGTCTCAAAAGAAAAAGAAAAAAGAGCTCTGAGTTCCAACCCCGGCTTCACCACTTATTATTTCTGTGATGTTGGGTACACTGCTTCCACATCTGCAAAATGGGTTTAGCACTACCTTTACAGCTAGTGGGAAGGTTCAATGAGATGAGACATTAAGATAATTGAAAAGCAACAATCCCAGTACTGCCTGACACGTTGGGGGTGCCACACACTGTTAGTTTATCCTTTCCTAGTTTTGAAGAGTATGGGACACCACGACACAGAGGAGTGAAGTGGCTACCAGTGGGCATGCCAATGCAGGCTGGAATGGAAGTGAACTGTTGGGGTGATATCACGCTGAGATTCCCTGTGAGATGTCACACTGAGATTCCCTTCCTCAGCTGCAGGCATCTGCAGAGCATTAGGCTTTTTGCTTTTCAATGTTCCTTCTTTTATAGCCTAAGATCCATTTGGCAGTTACATTTCTGAAGTATATTAATTTTTACATGTGATAAGAATGCTGATTTAGGGGGTTATACTGTAAAAGCTTCCATCTAAGTTAGCTTTATTTGCGATATTCCCTTAAATAAATGCCATGCTGTTGAAACACATTACTTCCTGCCACTTGGCACACAGGGCTTGGTCTCCTGTATTTCATCACCAAAGTGAACTCTCTTAAAATTTATTGTTGAACTTGTTAGGCTCTCTTCCTTTGTCTGTTTTTTTACTTCTTCCTCGGCCCACCCTCCTGTAGGAGGGAAATATTTTCCACTGCTTTAAAATTGATTAATAAATATTTCAGGATAAAAATATCAGTTTTAAAACTGTCAGCTTCCATCTTTTCCTCCTCCCAGCACAACTCAACTATCACTGTTGATGACAACTTACTTTTTATTGGGCCTGACTTAGCACAAGGACTATGAATTATCCTTTAATGACATATAAAAATCTAAAGCTATATTGCCCTTGGAAATATATTGAAAGCGTATATATTGAAATATATATGAATATATATGATATATATGAAATATATTGAAAGCAAATATATTGAAAGCATAAAGTAAGAAAAAAATGAATATGTAAAGGTTGACCAAACAGTTCTAGAACAGCAGCAGGAGGTTGGTGGGGCAATGAACCACAGGGCCAATCTTCCTTGAAGAATGTGGAGACTGTCTTACTAATCCTTCTTTCAGGCAGTACTCTTTAGGAAAAAAAAAAAAAATCAGAGAGGAGCATACGGTAGTGATGCAATGGAATAAAGAAGGAGAATGTGAAAGAGACAACCTAGGCAGTATTTAACAGCACCGCCCTGGCCTTCATGTATAAATATAACCGGAGCGCAAATGCTTATGATGATTTAAGGAGCGTTGCCTCTGAAACTGGCAAACAGTAATGATAAGAAGTAATTATAGGATTTCCACTCAATTTAACACATTATGCAAGAAGTGTTAAAAGAAGGATTTTTACCCTTCAAACATGTTCTCATTTCTTTTTTTTTTTTTTCCATACAAGAAAAGTACAGAGAGTAATAAAACAAGAACTCATGGACCACTCCCTACCCTAGAACGAATACATATTAACATTGTGCCCTGTTTGCTTCAGATTTGTTTTTAAATGAAAGAAATAAAATATTTCTGACCAATGTGCTCTTTGTTCCTCTCCCTTCCCTCCTCGGAAGAAGCCACGATTGTGAACTTGGTGTGTTTCCTGTCACCAAGCATAGCGTTGTTAAGGTGATCTATTTCTTTTACAGGAAGCATCCTTTTTTCAGATGATTTTACTGCTTTATCATACTTGCTGTAAAACAAATTAGATGACTGCAGCAACCTTGCTGAACTGACGCTCAGCTGGTAATTATTTCCTGACAAATGGATTTTAGACCCTATTCAATCCCCATATAGAGTTATGCTGTGTTAATTTTTAATTATGCAGTTTATGAAATGACAGAGACAATTATAATTAATTTATGGCTTTTGGGGTTTCTTTTTCTCTAACATTTTGAATCAGAAGTCACGGATAATTTCCAGGGATATGGATGAAACTGGTTTTGTTGCAGTGTTTTCCTAGAAGTATTTCTTAAGGAGGAAAAATGAAGCCTGTGGGGAGTAAATATTTCACACACATGTCTTGCCTTCCTCCAAGCTGTGAAATGAAAATAAGAAGTAATTAGTCATTTACATCTGCTGTGGACCCAACCCAGCCCTGACTTTGCATCTGGTCTGGTTGCAGACTGGAGCAAATGTTCTATACCAGCCTTTAGGAGTGGAAGGCACTCAATCCCAGAGTGCCCCAGAGCTCTGTCCTGCGTACACTTACAATCTTACCTGACCTGGCTCTCACCTGGAGCTGTGCATTAGAAATACCTGGGGGACTTGGAAAACTCCCCATGCCACACCCAGACAATGACCTCAGACCCTCTAGGGGGCAGACTCAAACCTCCATAATGCCTAATGGCCTCGTGGTGATACCACTGAGTGCCAAGTTGAGAAGCACCACTTGGAAAGCAACCCGCTATTCTGGCCTTCCTCTAGGTTCTAGAAGTCACCAAGGGCTTTCCAGCCTCAGGTGCACTTGCTGTTCCCTCTATCAGAAGCGCTTCATTCTCTCAGTTCATTCCTCCTGAGAGAGGCCTTCCTTGATCATCCTGTCTAAAACAGATCCCTACCCTTGACCAGCTAATACAAAGCATGACATCCTACTGATTTCCTTCCTAGCCCTAGACTTATCTGAAATCATCTGTTAATTTGTTTGCTTTCTATTGTCTCTTTCTCCCTTCACTAGAATATAAGCCCCTTGGAGGCTCGCCTGATGCCTATGACAGTGCCTGGTATAATATATACATACAACGTATTTGTTAAGTGAGAATGAATTCTGATATCAAGATGCATTGAAGAGATACCGAGCACAGGCTTGAGTCCTTTTTCTAAGACCTGGAGAAGAGTTAGCTTCTTTCCAGCGTAGCTGTACCCACCGCTTGGCAAGTATTTAATCAGAACTCAGGCAGGCAGCACGTTCTTGAATCCAGCCCTGTTCCTGTTTCCTGATCTTGCCCTCAGCATCTCCAAATGAATAATAATAACAACAACAATGAAAATACAGACGTGAATATGATAATAGTCAGCTTTAAGGTACATTTATGAACTTTATCTAATTTGATCTTTCCTGTGGGATGGGGATGATCATACAGATGGTGAAACAGGCTCCGAGCAGTTAAATGACACTTGCAAGTCCACATATGTGGCACATGATGGAATTAGAATTTGTACCTCGTTGGGACACCATGAGAGGGACAAGAGAGGGCACCAGACCTTCCAGGATTAGGGAGCACTCACCTGCCCCTCCACTCAGTGCTGACAACGGCACTTTTTCCTCTGTGCTCTTGTTGGTTTAAACAGTCCCAGGGACGGAGTGGACAGAACAGCCAGTGGCATGGGGAGAGGATGGAGCAGTAATGAGGAGGACGTCTTCCCCATCTCCTGCCTTGCACATGTGGAACCTGGTGCTGAGTCCTCAGCTCATACTTGCTGAGTTCTTTTAACGGAAGGATTCACATATACCTTGAGGATGTGACACCTTTCTAACTTGCTGTGACCCAGCAGGCAGCAGGTGTTGGAGCTGAGTAGTTGGAGCTATGCGGCTTGATTTCACTTGGTTGGCTTGTGAGGACAGTCTCCCCTCCACAGTGTGCCGCTGTGAATACCCTACTCATAACGAACCCCGTGTGAGTTTCAGAAAGATATCCTAAAATCTGGGATAGCTGCTAATCAGTGGATCGGTTTCAACATGGCTACTGATGAGAGAGATGAAAATACCCTGCGTTGACGGGTATCCCAGCTGATGCAGTGGGCAGTGGGCTCCTCGGTGCTGAGTGTGCTGGAATGTCCCGTAACTGAGACCTATGTGCTGTGCACATTTCTTTGCATGTAAGAAACATTTGCATAATTTCACCATTAGAACATCAAAATAAAACAGGGCAATGTGACCAGTTACCTTGACCTCAGAACCAAATTAAACCGCTTTCCTCCGGTTCTATCTCAGTTCCCCCTCCTTAGCATCTGTCTGCGTTCCTATCTCTGCTCAGCTCATCCTTTCTCAGGGTGGAGCAGCACTGTATTTTTGTTGTTTATATCTAATATAGTTTTTTGTTTTGTTTTGTTTTGTTTTAGATGGAGTCTCGCTCCGTCACCGAGGCTGGAGTGCAGTGGCACCATCTCAGCTCACTGCAACCCCTGCCCCTGCCTCCTTGGGTTGAAGCGATTCTCCTGCCTCAGCCTCCCAAGTAGCTGGGACTACAGGCATGCGCCATCACACTCGGCTACTTTTTGTATTTTTAGTAGAGACAGGGTTTCACCATCTTGGCCGGGCTGATCTCAAACTCCTGCTCTCAAGTGATCCACAAGCATCAGCCTCCCAAAGTGCTGGGATTACAGGTGTGAGCCACCACACCCGGCCTTATATCTAATATAGTTTTAGGGTTTTTTTTGTGGATTAAAAAAAGCATATTAGTTAAACATACATTGTTTATCTAGTCTTCCATTGTTGATTATGTTTGCATATGTGGCCCTTGAAGACAGTGATTTAATACCCTGATTGGCCTGGGACAATCTCAGTTTGTGTCAGTGGTCCCAGCACAGTTATTAATAGTGACTTCTTTTACTCTTAGATGTATACTGGTTCAAATAATAAATTGTAGAGGACTTCTACTCCAGAATGATCTTCTCCCTAACTCCTTCCTTTTGATCAATGACTTTAAATAAAATCGCTGCATGTCTGACACTGTATTATTTACATGTCTTTCTATTCGGGGTATCAGAAATAACTAGTAAAAAGGTTGGCTCCTGTGGTTTTATTGGGTCCCATAGTTCACAGAACTATTAATTGGGATTTAAAATTGTAATTTGTTATGCCTAATTTTACAGCAGTTATGGATGTAGAACTGCTTGATCTGTCAACCAACCAAGAATTTCCTGGCTTTAGCACTGGTATTTCCATGGACACTGTTGGTGTTTTCAAATCCTGTTGAAACCTCATGGTGCTTTTCTCTTGAGCTCTCAAGTGATCCACAAGCATCAAGCCCCCAAAGTGCTGGGATTACAGGTGTGAGCCACCACACCCGGCCTTATGTCTAATATAGTTTTAGGGGTTTTATTGTGGATTTAAAAAAGCATATTAGTTAAACATACACTGTTTATCTAGTCTTCCATTGTTGATTATGTTTGCATGTGACCCTTGAAGACAGTGATTTAATACCCTGATTGGCCTGGGACAATCTCAGGCAACTCCAGAAGGAGTTACCTTCCGGATTGTCTGGGTTGTCTTGGTGAACAGATCAGAAGGGCAGTAGCCTCCTACTAGATGAATCCCTGGGTGCTGGTAAAATCTCCCTGGCCTCTCTCCTTCCCCTATCTCACATATCCTTAGTGTTACCAGCTTCCCTTATGTGAAATATTTTTAGCTCCAGGACTGTCCTGGTGTCGATTTTGATCAGATGCGATGCCAAGGAGATGCAGCTGCTCACACCTGTAATCCCAGCACTTCGGGAGGCCAGGCAGGGAGAATCGCTTGGGGATAGGAGTTCAAAACCAGTCGGGGCAACAGAGCGAGGTCCTGTCTCTACAGAAGATTAAAAAAAATGTAGCCAGGCATGGTGGTGCACGCCTGTAGTGCCAGCTACTAGGGAGGCTTGGTGAGGAGGATTGCTTGAGCCAGGAGTGCCCATACCTGATGTCTGGGGGTTGGGCTTCACACCCAAGGAGGACCCTGACCTGCAGATGCTCTGGTAGGTATCCCACTGCCAACATTTATTATTGCTATTTACTTGTCTCCCATTAAGATGATTTCTCTTCTTCTCTTGTGGTTGGAGGCTAAAGAGATGTCCTTCTGGGTGTTTTGTGGTCTTGGGGCTAGGAAAAGGCACTTCTTTAAACCTGATTCAGTGTATTCCAGTGTCTGATTTTAGTGCCCCTGCTATTCAATTCCTTGACCTCCTGGGCTGCCTGCCGCGGCTCCACTGCTCTCTTCGGTTTCCCCAGCCTCCGCCGCAGTTTTCCTTTTACGAAGTAACACTTCCTTTGAGGATGCGGAGAGGAAATTCTCTTTATGACAATACAGATACAGATTGAGCCTGGCTTCAGTTCACAAACCACAGGGACAATGACTGCCTTTTTGTAAAATCCCTTTAGAGCATGAAGCAGAATTCCCCCTAATTTAAATGAATTAACTATGGCACTGGGGAAGGCTTGATGGGTTCACAAAGACAGAAGGCCACACACAGCTGTCCCCCGTTGTCATCCTTGCATGCTGTTTGCTTTGTAAGGGAGATGGAGAAATCTATTTTTGTTTTTATTTGATTTGGTTAGTATTTTTCCACGTCTGGGTTTATTTGTAGCTACTGCACCTCCAGAATTTTTTGCCTTTGTCCTCATGTTGGAGGGGAGGTTTGGGGATTAAGATAATCAAGCAATACAAGGTAATTGAAGATAATTGAGGAAATGAAAGAAAATGAAAATTAGTCGTGCCCTGTCATTTGATTATTCGGCTTTAACTAGCATCAACATTTTGGAATGTTACTTTACTTTTATGTTTATGGTTGTATTTATGTATTAAACATCTGATCATAATATGTAATATACAATTTTTGAAACTTTAGCATTACATTTTTTCCTCTGGATTTTTTTCTTTCTTTCTTTTTTTTTTTTTTTTTTTTTGGAGACTGGGTCTCACTCTTGCCTAAGCTGGAATGAAGCAGTGAGATCTCAGTTCACTGCAGCCTCCCCCTCCCAGACTCAGCCGATCCTCCCTCCTCAGGCTCCCGAGTAGCTGGGACTATAGACATGCACCACCACGCCCAGCTAATTTTTTGTATTTTTTGCAGAGATGGTGTTTCATCATATTGCCTAAGCTGGTCTTGAGCGCCTGAGCTTAAGATTCCTGCCTCCTGCTTCAGCCTCCCAAAGTGTTAGGATTACAGGTGTGAGCCACTGTGCCCAGCCTTCCCTGGATTTTAACATTCAGATGATGAGCTTTTTCCTTCTAAAAATTATTCAAAAACATGTCATTGAATGGATGCATAAAAATGCATTAGAAAGTAATTATTGAATTTAAATTATGTTAGTCTTTGCATAAATAGCTACCCTTGAGTGACTATCCTTAAGGTAGAATTACTGATTTACTTTCTGTTTGTTTTTCCCCCAACTTTATTGAAGTATAATTGACAAAAATTACATACAGTTAAGGTATACAATGTGATGCTTTGGTATACGTTGTTGTGAAATGATTACCATAATTAAGCTAATTATCACCTCACATAGTACCTTTTTGTGGTGCAAATACTTAAGATCTAACTTCTTAGCACCTTTTAAGTGGGCAATACATTTATTAACGATAGTCACCATGCTGTAGGTTACCAGAATGTATTCATCTTACGACGGAAAGTTGCATCCTTTGAGCAAAATCTCCCCATTTCCCAACCCTCTGTTTTCACATAGTAACTACCCTTTTAGTCTGTTTCTTTGAGTTCAACTTTTAAAACTTCCATATTGAAATGAGATTGAGCAATATTTTTCTAGGTCTAGTTTGTCTCACTTAGCATAATGTCCTCCAGGTTCATCCTTGTTGTCACAAATGGCAGGATTTTCTACTTTTTGAAGGTGAATATTCCATTGTATGTATATATCACATTTCTCCATCCATCCATCCATCCATCCATCCATCCATCCATCCATCCATCCATCCTTCCATCCATCCGTCCATCGGTAGTTAAATTGTTTCCATGTGTTTTTGTGAATACTGCTTCAGTGAAAAGAGTGCAGATGTCTCTTTGAGAAAGTGATTCTGTTTCTTTGGGCATATACCCAGAAGTGAGAGTGCTGGATCATAGAGTAGTTCCATTTTTAATTTTTGAGGAACCTCAATACTGTTTTCCGTAAGGACTATACCAATTTACACTCCTACCAACAATGTATATGGGTTCCCTTTTCTCCAGGTCCTCGAGAACACTTCGTATTTTTGACATTTTCATCACAGCCATCTTAAGGTGTGAAGTGATATATGATTGTGGTTTTGTTTTGCAAGAAATTTATTTTTAAATTTTAAAAAAGTATTAATGGTACTTTGGAAAAATTCAAAATTTCTTCTCCATCTAACCATATAATATGGGCCTGGAAGGGCATATGATTCAAATGCCCTGTTAACCTTTCTTCTCTCTCCTTTGGCAGCACATTCGTTTAGTGCCTTGTTTTTCCAGGGTTTGGGGGAAATGGAAGAAAGGAAGGGAGGGAGAGAAGAGAGTAAGAATTAACCATCAAGCGTGGTTAATTCAGAGCATTCTCATTCTTTCATTCATTCAAAACTTTAAAAAGTAAGATCTCCCACGTGCAGTGTAGTGTGTTAGGCTTACTGGGGGTGCTGGAAAAGCAAATCAAACATAGATGATACCCTCAAGGGTCTGACAGCGCTCAGGGAAGATGTCACTCCCAGATATCCACGTGTACTATGTAAGAGGCTCCTGAGAGCTGCGTGTAGGATGAGCGAGGAAAGCCAGTGCATGGGCAGTTTCCTAAAGAACACTGTTAATTGTAACTTACTTTGTAGAGAACTAAACTTAATCACATAAATTACTTGGTGTAGAATATGTTGTTTTGAGTGAATGAATCTGATAACTTTGTATCAATCAGGGAGACCTGCAGACCATGAGAGGATTTCTTGTATTGATTAAACTTTGTTTAACTATGTGAGGTGCTGTGCAGTCAGTAGTAACCAACCCTCCAGTTACCTTAAGGTCTGAGGAGCACTAAAAACCAAGAGAGGGCCGGGCGTGTTGACTCACGCCTGTAATCCCAGCACTTTGGGAGGCCCAGACGGGCAGATCACGCAGTCAGGAGATGGAGACCATCCTGGTTCACATGGTGAAACACCGTCTCTACTAAAAGTACAAAAAATTAGCCTGGCGTGGTGGTGGGTGCCTGTAGTCCCAGCTACTCAGGAGGCTGAGGCAGAAGAATGGCGTGGATCCGGGAGGCAGAGTTTGCAGTGAGCTGAGATTGCGCCACTGCACTCCAGCCTGGACGACAGAGCAAGACTCTGCCTCAAAACCAACCAACCAACCAACCAACCAACCAACCAACTAACCAACCAACCAACCAACCAAGAGAGGTTAGCCCCTTCTTATTATGCAACAACTTTGAGTGGCTCAAAACTCAAGTCACACGCCATGTCAATGACTCCTTCTGAACAACGGCTGAGCTGCCATGGGTCTAGTTCAGAAGGAAAAGCACTGGGTTTCAGGGTCTCCCCTAAAGGGAATCAGCATAGCCCAACCCTGGAGTTAATTGACTTGGGTTATTTTGCTCGATAGATCAGAAGGCAGTAGTGTCCTATTGGATGGACACTAGTGAGCACTTCCCCACGACCTGCCTTCTTCCCCTGCCTCAGACATCCATAGGGTTACAAGTTTCCCTTTTGAGCTTGAATTCTGTCCACGGTGATTATGTTGATCAGATGAGAACACACGGCAGGAAGTGGGCCAAGAGGGGTGTAGGGGAAGAAGGGGATACAGTCCTTGGCCCTGGTCTAGGTGGGGGCTGCTGGGCTATGCTGATTCCCTTTAGGGGAGACCCTGAAACCCAGAGCTTTTCCTTCTGAACTAGATCCATGGCAGCTCAGCCCTTGTCTGGAAGGAGTCATTGACATGGCATGTGACTACTTGAGTCTTGAGGACAACATGTATGGACATGTGGAGCTGGGGGATGGATGGGAGAGGATGGGCGTCCGGCCAGTGGAGCAGTCTGTGACAAGGGCTGAAATGGAGCATTCCAGGTGCATGCAGGGGACAACCAGTGCTTAGTTTGACTGGAGGGTTTGGCATGGGAAGGGGAGGGCTGGAAAGATGAGAAAGGGCTGGGAGCAGATGTAGGTTACAGAATGTGAATTTTTAAAACTTAATTAATTTTTTTTAGAGACATAGACCCTATCACCTAAACTGGAGTGCAGTGGTGTGGTTATAACTCACTGCAGCCTTCAACTCCTGGGCTCAATTGATCCTCCAACCTGAGTCTCCCAAGTAGCTGGGACTACAGGGGTACACCCAACTCATTTTTAAATTTTTATTTTGTTATAGAGATGGGGTCTCACTATATTGCCCAGGCTGGTCTCAGACTCCTGGCCTAGGGTGATCCTTCTGCCTCAGCCTCCCCAAGCATTGGGATTACAGGTGTGAGCCATTGCACTTGGCCCAGAGTTTGGCTCTAGAGATACACTGAATACTTTTAGGAAGGGCTGTGAGGGGCTCAGAGCTTCGCTGTGGAGAGGTTCATCTTGCAATGGTAGGTGTGATGGATGGTGATAAGGAGGGACCAGAAACAAGGGCATCTGTTAGGAGGCTATGATGATGGTTCAAACAGTATTTAATGTAACAGGTAGGCACTTATGAAGGCAATCAAATGTTTGCCAGACCTGTAAGAATCTCAGTTCCTAAAGGAAATAATTCTCAAATAAAGGAGCAATTTGGGGATGGCATATAGTATGAATTTTTTTTTTTCTTTTTTTTTGAGATGGAGTCTCACTCTGTTGCCCAGGTTGGAGTGCAGGGGCGCGATCTCGGCTCACTGCAAGCTCCGCCCCCTGGGTTCATGCCATTCTCCTGCCTCACCCTCCCGAGTAGCTGGGACTATAGGCACCCACCACCATGCCTGGCTAATTTTTTTTGTATTTTTAGTAGAGATGGTGTTTCACCATGTTAGTCAGGGTGGTCTAGATCTCCTGACCTCGTGATCCACCTGCCTGGGCCTCCCAAAGTTCTGGGATTACAGGTGTGAGCTACCACGCCTCGCCAAGAATTTTCATTAATGAATCAACAAAATTGCTTTAAGATGAGTATGTCTGTGTTTATTCATTTGCACAGTGTATATTAGTTTGTTGTACTTGATGTTATCATCTTGTAGTGGTTAAAAGCATGGACTCTGGAACCAGATTGCTTAGATTCAAAATCGAGTCTTACCACTTGTTAGCCACAAGATCTTGGGTAAATTACTTAACCTTTCTGGGTTTCAGTACATGGCATGTAGGATGTGCTGCATCGATATTAACATTGTCATCCTGATTGTCATCGCCATCATCATCATCATTATCCAGTAACATTTATTCCTAATCTAATTGTCTATATAGGGTCTTTTCAGGATCTTAGGTATACCCCTGAGGAATTGCATTTGGCTAAGAGTGACACACCTTCCACTGTGTGGTCTTAAACTCCAAGGGTTAATTTTCAGAACATAACAAGAAGACTGGAGGTAGACAGTTGCTGGCATTGCTTTGGTGTCTTAAGATATCAGAGTAGGCATGGTGTGGTGGCTCACACCTGGAATCCCAGCACTTTGGGAGGCCAGGGTGGGCAGGTCACCCAAGGTCAGGAGTTTGAGGCCAGCCTGGCCAACATGGTGAAACCCCTTCTTTACTAAAAATACAAAAATTAGCTGGGCGTGGTGGTGCACCTATAATCCTAGCTACTCAGGAGGCTGAGGCACAAGAATTACTTGAACCTAGGAGGCAGAGGTTGCAGTGAGTGATCACGCCACTGCACTCCAGCCTGGGCAACAGAGTGAGACTCTGTCTCGAAGAAAAAAAAAAAAGATATTAGATTAACTGAAATTTTCTTGATCTCCTTCCTTCATGAACTCAAGATGACTGCTGCAACTCCAGCCATCATTTCTGTCTCGATGGCATAAAAGGGAAGGGTGAAAGGTCAGAAAGGTACCTGCAAGCTGAACAAGCTCTCTTTAAACTCCTTCCTGGAAACCCCACCTAAGGAATTCCACTGACATTTCATTGGCTCTCCCTGTTTTCAATGGATATTGGGAAAGGTCATTTCTCCAGAAACTTTGCCCCCCTCAAAAACAGAAATGTTGTTACTAAGAAAAAGGGAAAGATGGATATGAGATGGGAAATAGGGGCCACTGCCACACTGCAGGAAAGTGACCTCAAGGGTTTCAAAGAATTTTATAGAGGTTGATTGCCTTCTCCTGGACAGACAGATTTTGCTGGTCTATTTGTTTCATTTTTAGAATATATTAAGTTTTTGCCTTTAAGAAGTTTGTTCACGAAAGGAAGGACAATTACAGAAGGACATTAGGAACATAGAATGTTTGCAGTTCAATCAATTGTAGGTGTAGGGATAGAGGGAGAATCTTGGTTTACACTCACAGACGGCCCCGTGGGTCATGCACTGAGTCCTCCCTTATTAATGGTGAGGAAGACTGTTTGAGTCATATGGTCTGTATCCTTTCTATCATATTTCCACCCATAGCTACTTTGTCAATAATATAAAAACACCTTAGTACCATCATGAGAGGCACAAAAGGAAGGTTGTTAGCCCGATTTTGTAGATAAGGAAGATCACTGGGCCAGGTTTATTCATAAGGAAGGACACCATGACAACACATTACAATGACTTCCTAACCACAAGTCAGAGTCAAAGTTGAAAGCAAACCTGTGAATGCTGTCTAGGACGATCACACACCCGGAAGTAGGAGGTTTAGTTTTTAGGCCCAGGTCTGCAGTAAACAATTTATATTACTAAAAAAAACCCAAAAAAACAAAAAACCTGACTTAGCATCGTTGTGCCTTATTTCTTATTTTAAAATGGGAAATACTACTTACCTAGTTTTTTGTTTTTTGTTTTTTTTGAGGCAGAGTCTCACTCTGTGGCCCAAGCTGGAGTGCAGTGGTGTGATCTCAGCTCACTGCAACCTCCGCTTCCTGGGTTCAAGCGATTCTCCTGCCTCAGCCTCCTGAGTAGCTGGGACTACAGGCATCTGCCACCATGCCCAGCTAAGTTTTGTATTTTTTGGTAGAGATGGGGTTTCACCATGTTGGCCAGGCTGGTCTCAAACTCCTGACCTCGTGATCTGCCCCCTCTTCGGCCTCCCAAAGTACTGGGATTACAGGCGTGAGCCACTGCACCCAGCCCCTAAGTTCTTTTAAAAATTTTGATGAAATACACTGAACATAAAATTTACAGCGTTAACAGTGTTTACATGTACAATTCAGTGGTGGTAGGTAGATTCATATTCTTTTGTAACCATCACTGCCATCCATTTCTAGAACTCTTCATCTTGCAAAATTGAAGCTGAACCCACTAAACAAGAGCTCCCTGTTCCTCATTAGCCGTCGCCTGGCAACTGCAATTCTACTTTCTAGCCCGATGGACCTGACTACGTCAGGGACCTCAGATGAGTGGCATCATATAATAGTTGCCCTTTAGTGATGGGCTTATTTTACTCAGCATAATATCCTCCTGGTTCATTTGTGTTACAGCCTGTTTCCGAATTTCCTTCCTTTTTAAGGCTGAATAATATTCCACTTCATTGTTAGAGCATTTTGTGTACCTGTTCATTTGTTGATGGACATTCGGGTTGTTTCCACATTTTGGCTGTTGCAGATAATGCTACTATGAACATGGGTGTACAGAAATCTCTTTGAGATCCTGCTTTCGATTCTTCTGGGTATACACTTGGCCCTGTGGGTTGTGCATCTGCAGATTCAACCAACTGTGAACTGAAAATATTTGGAAAAAGAAACAAGAAAAATAACAATGCATCATGAAAAAACTAAAAAGAAAAAACGAGGCTGGGCGTGGTGGCTCGTGTCTGTAGTCCCAGCATGGGAGGCCAAGGCAGGCAGATTGCTTGAGTTTGAGACCAGACTGGTAACATAGTGAGACCTCATCTCAAAAAAACAAAAACAAGCAAAACAAAACAAAAAAACAACAACAAAAAAGAAAAAACAATACAGTGCAACAACTATTTACACAGCCTTTACATTGCGCCAGGTATTATAAGTAATCTAGAAATGATTTAAAGAATAAGGGAGGATGGGGGCCGGGCGCGTTGGCTCACGCCTGTAATCTCAGCACTTTCGGAGGCCGAGGCGGGCAGATCACAAGGTCAGGAGATTGAGACCATCCTGGCTAACACGGTGAAACCCCGTCTCTACTAAAAATACAAAAATTA